>NC_142656.1:18389921-18693281 GCF_055504915.1 Nelumbo nucifera | reverse complement strand
AACAAAAGAATTAACGGATTTATTGTCATCAGGATATAAACCTGATAAACTCCATTAATGATGAGTGTATTAGCGTGCAAGCTGGGCCAAAAGCACAAAGTCCAAAAGAATTAACAGATTTAGACTTTGTGCTTTTAATGTTTACAGTGTTATGTTTTTAAAAGTAATTCTTACCAAACACTAAATACACTAATACGTTTTTTGTTTCAATTTTATTTTCCCAAGCACAAGGCTTAAAAGCAAAAGTTTATTCAAATAGAGCCTAAATTGTGTAAATGAACTTCTAAGGTTTTAGCTATGAAAACATGGCAAACTTTCATTCCCTTACCCAAAGTGTCTCACAATTACATGTTTCCTTCTTTTGCCTTAGAATATCATTTTTATAAATCAAACCAACTCATAAATTATATTTATAAAAAAATACTTGTCTGTATGGTGTATGGAATGGAGCATTCAAAAGCTATTTTTAGTCTTATTTTCACTACCCTTACTCTTTGTTTGTTAATAGGGAAATAATAGATTACTGATAGGGTTGTTCATAAGAAGGCCCAACCCGACCAACCCAAACCGACCCAACCCGAGTCGGCCGGGTTTTCATCAGCACCGGTCGGTTTCAGGTTGGGCAAAATCATAAATCGATATATTGGGTCGGTTTTGATTTTCTTATGTGAAAATCGAAACCGACCCGAACCAAACCAAACCAATTAGTTTTCTAGTTCGGTAGTTTCTAGTTTCCTACTTAACTAGTCTTCTACTAGAACTAGAACAGCCCTATCTTCTAGTTCTTACTTAACTAAATTGTATCTATCCTAATTTCTATAGTCTTTTACACCAAATAGGCAACCCATTAGGCAATTACAATTAGAATTAGGTGTCATTCTAATTCTAGGCTTCTCTATCATTTTTGTATAGGAGCAAAACCGAAACCGACCCAATCCGACTCAAATCGACCAGGTCGGTTTTGCCTATCAGTGGGTCGATTTCGGTTTCCACCTCATGTAACCCGACCAGGTCAGGTCGGTTGGGAAAACCCCTGTAAACCGACCCAACCCGACCCGTGAACAGCCCTAATTACAGATGCCAAATCATAAATTATATTTGAGATTTATTAGCAAAATATCACATACCAAGACAAAACTCTTCAACAATACTTTAAGCAATGTTTCTAAGAGCGCTTGCAAACAAAGCCATTTGCTAAAGAATTCTCCACCATCTGATGTGCCACTCTAGATCTGCTACCTACAAAGTTTTCCCACATCCCTACACAGAATACTAGACTTGTTCATGAACCGGGTAGCCTGATGGGCCGACCTGGCTTTGCCTGTTTTAAGTCAGGATTGAACATGGCTTTAGGCCCATGGACTAGGGCTCAGATCCAAAACACCAAGCCTAACCTTTTTTGGGATTGGACTCGGATTTTTTAAAAAAAGCCTAATCCAAGTCTGAACCTGACTTGATAATATATTATATAATACGTTTTTTTTCTTTGTTATTTTTCTATTTTTATAGCGAGATCTTTCATTATTTTTAG
Source organism: Nelumbo nucifera (assembly GCF_055504915.1). Classification (NCBI taxonomy): domain Eukaryota; kingdom Viridiplantae; phylum Streptophyta; class Magnoliopsida; order Proteales; family Nelumbonaceae; genus Nelumbo; species Nelumbo nucifera. The sequence continues at coordinate 18,691,750 of NC_142656.1, read as the reverse complement.
GTTTTGAGGTCTTTTAATATAAATAAAACAGTTTTCTATTGAATAAAAAATCATTTTCAAATTTCTGGCCAGGCTCAAGCTTAGGCCTAGATGTATTATGTTAATAATCTTAATACAGAGATAAAGCCCTACCCGGCCCAGCCTGTGAATAGGTCTACATAACATCAGTACCGTGTATTGAAAACATATCCCATAAATGATAAGGAGAGGTATTCCCAATTGCTCAGCTTCAAGGTACATGTATTTAGGGTAGTTAGCATGTTCACTTTTTGTTAGGTTAAGTTGCTTTGCAATTATTGAGTAAAATATATTTCTTTATTCTTTTCTATTGGGACAATTAAAGGCTGAATTGATGATGATGTCTAATACATGCAAAATTACAAATAAAAGTTGTAAAGAAAAAAAAAATATATATATATATATATATAATGTTTCATATAAGCTTAGGCAGAAGTCCATAGGAATATAGGAGATGGGCTTCTAAAGAAAACCCTGTTGAGTGTGGAAGATGGCCACCGGAGCTGCTCAATTGCTACTTTGCTGTGTCTACGAAGGATGCATCACTTCTCATGACATGGAGATTGAAAGGAGGCCATACCATCGGAACTGCGGTTTCGCCCTGCATGAGCCCAGAAGTGGAGGTGGTTGCTGTAAGGCTTCTCATAATTACAGAACAATATCATTCTCGGCGATGAAAAGATCGTCTTCTAATGCTCGGTTAAAGGTGGAGCAGAGTCATGAGACGCCGGGGGGAGGGTATGATAATCAACCCAACTTCAGACTCAGTCATTAAGTTCATAGAGATAAAAAAGACACAGAAAGTTGGGAGAAAGTTCTAAGCAACTTTCCCTTTCAAGACCCCGAGATAGTTGGGACCAACATTGAGTTCATAAGAACTTGACCAGCCAAAGAGGATTTTAAGTTCTATTTACCATGGCCAGGGCTGCAAATGATTTCCGATTGTTCTAATTTGAATTTGAATTCAGTTCCAATGTGAATTTTATCGATTGGATCAAATATCGACCCACTCCTTTTCGAATTCCATCTGTTCTGTTTATAATTGGATGAAAATTGGTTTGATTGGAATGTTGTGTTTTTTACTAATTACAATCTGAAATCAATTCAAATCCAATGCATAAGATGAGAAGCGCCAGAAGGCTGAACTGAGTGGGTTCTTGCCTTTTGAATTTGTTTTCTAAATTAAAAGGGGGAAAACCTAAAGCCACCAGCCCTGTTCTGCAACGCGCACAGGTCAACTACCATTCACAAAAAGAGAAAAAAACAGGTTGGAGTTGGATGGTTCTGGATTTTAATCTTTATTTTCTTGGTTTATCTTGAAGTTTCCACCAAATTATTGAACAATAAGTCTGTGTTTGGTTGCAATGCAAATAAATTTGCATTATGCAAAACCATGACAATGCAAATGATTTGACTGTAAATCCTGACTTATTTTTATTTCAAAATTTAGCTCATTTGGTTTGATTACAGTCAAAATGAAATAAATTAAGTCATGAAAGAGAATAAAGTAAAGTTCAAAACAAAATTAAACAAGAATTTGCATTTTTTATATTTGCACACCCATACATTTGTACTAGTGCAAATAAATTTGCACTGCAATCAAACATAGCCTTATAGGAAAATCCTACTTTGAAATGGATTGTTTCAACAGTTGGGGTACTCTGATCGTTAGGGCTGGGCAACTACTCTCAACTCTGAAGTGTCCAAGGCAGAAATCCATAGCCTAGAAAGGGTTAGAGGTGTAAATTGGGCCATGTCGCCCGTGGCCTAGCACAACCTGACTCGAATTTGGACCAACCTGGCATGGCACGACGGCACATGGGTCATGCCAGGCCTGGCACAATGGTCTAGGCCATGCTAGGCCTGGGGTTCCAGGTCCACGGGTTGGCACAACTATGCATGTCGTGCCACCTGCAGCCCACATGCCGACACGAACCAACCCGCAACACGACGCACGGCATTGCCCAATGGCCCATAGTTTTATAGGGATTTTCTTTATAGAAATACCCCCCAATAGTATATAGGGGGTATTTATGTATTTTGGTTTTGGGGGGAAAAAGAATGACACAAATGCCCCCAACAACTATATAATAGCTAGTTTGGGGGGCATTTAGGGTAAAGTGATAAACAACTTTACAATGACCAAAATACCCCTCCCAACAACTAAAAAATAACTAGTTTTTAGGGTCTTTTGGGCAATTGAATTATTTTCAATTCCTATAAATAGCCCTATCCTCCACTATTTTCAATTCCTACAATGATCAAAGTCAAGAACAATAGGTTATTAAATTTATTTGATATTTTTTAGTAACATTTTTTATTTTCATTTTGTAACTATATTGTATTTTTATATTTTATTAATTTATTCCATTTTCCAATTTTCATATTTCATTCATCTAACCATTGTATGCTTTGTATCATTCAAACTTAAATGAAATAATAGCCCTATTTTTCTTCCAATTTGCTATTCACTTTGACTCTTTATCTCTTTGACTTCTTATTTGGTTAACTACTTTTTTCATTTCTTTGTTAGATTTCTTATTTTTTCAAATAGTTCCCAAAGAAAAGTTAAATATTTTAGTTTTACTTAGCAAAGAAATAAAAAAATAAAAAATAACAAAAAAATAAAAAAAAAACACTAGTCTGACCCAGTTCATCCCATACCCAAGGCCCGGCATGTGGCCCAAGCCCACAGCACGACCTGCAGCCCGCCCAACCCAAGTCCATAGTACGACACGGGCCCGCACGGGCTTGGGCCATGGGCGGCACAACCTAGGACAGCCCGTAGGCCGGCATGGCACGACCCATTTACCCTTCTATTCACTACTCACTAGCCCATTCTATTTCTCTACATCACTCTATAATATGATTAATATCTAGAGGTGTAAATCAAGCCATGCCGCCCGTGGCCTGGTATGGCTTGGAATGATTTTTGAGTTGGCCCGGTCCGGCCCAGCACAATGGTTCACGAGCTATGCCGGGCTTGGGGTTTCAGGTCCGCGGGCTAGGCCAACACAACACGATATATATATTTATGTGTGTGTGTATAAATGTATATATATATATATATATATATATATATATATATATATAAACAATTGTTTTCTATTTTATTATACTATTTTATTTAATTATTGTATATATAAACAATTGTCCTCCACTATTTTCAATTCCTACAATGATCAAAGTCAAGAACAATAGGTTATTTAATTTATTTGATATTTTTTAGTAACATATTTTTTTATTTTCATTTTGTAACTATATTCTATTTTTATATTTTATTAATTTATTCCATTTTCCAATTTTCATATTTCATTCATCTAAACATTGTATGCTTTGTATCATTCAAACTTAAATGAAATAATAGCCCTATTTTTCTTCCAATTTGCTATTCACTTTGACTCTTTATCTCTTTGACTTCTTATTTGGTTAACTACTTTTTTCATTTCTTTGTTAGATTTCTTATTTTTTCAAATAGTTCCCAAAGAAAAGTTAAATATTTTAGTTTTACTTAGCAAAGAAATAAAAAATAAAAAATAACTTAAAAACAAAAAAAAACACCAGTCTGACCCAGTTCATCCCATGCCCAAGGCCCGACATGTGGCCCAAGCCCACAACACGACCTGCAGCCCGCCCAACCCAAGTCCATAGTACGACACGGGCCCGCACGGGCTTGGGCCATGGGCGGCACAACCTAGGACAGCCCGTAGGCCGGCATGGCACGACCCATTTACCCTTCTATTTACTACTCACTAGCCCATTCTATTTCTCTACATCACTCTATAATATGATTAATATCTAGAGGTGTAAATCAAGCCATGCCGCCCGTGGCCTAGTATGGCTTGGAATGATTTTGAGTTGGCCCGGCCCGGCCTAGCACAATGGCTCACAAGCTATGACAGGCTTGGGGTTTCAGGTCCGCGGGCTAGGCCAACACGACACGATATATATATGTATATGTGTGTGTATATAATATTAATATATTAAAATAAATAATTTTTTTCTATTTTATTATACTATTTTATTTAATTATTGTATATATAAACAATTGTATACATCAAAATTCATATAACATAAAAATTTTAAGATTTTTTTTAATATTTTTAAATAAATAGCTTTGGTCTGGTCCACGGTCTAACCTGACCTGGCCTAAGGCTTGGCCCACAAATCAACTCGACCTATGGAACGACACAGGCCCACGGGCTTAGGTCATGGGCTATGTCAGGCCAACCTCCCAAAATATCACAGGAGAGGGAGGCACGGAACGGGACATCCCACGGGCTGCACGCGGTGCCTTTTTATTGCTCTACTAATCTCTACAACATGGTCCTATATAGACCTGTTCATGGGCCATGTCGGGCCGGGCTTTCACTTTGTATTAACAGATTTTTCTAAGGCCTGAGCCCGAGCCCGACCCTCATAAAAAGCCCGAAGCCCGGGCTTGGGCCTAGGCCCGAGCCCGAAATTTAGCCCATGCTGTTACTACTACTAAAGCGGCTGAATAGAGAGAGAGAGAGAAATTATAAAGAAAAAAATAAAAAATGTATATTAAATTATAAATATATATATATTTCAATAAATATTATATTATTTATATATTTTATATAATATATAAAATACACATTATGTATTTTATAAAATATATAATGTTGAATCCGGCAGCGCTGGGCTCGGGCTGGGCTTTTTTGACAAATCCCAAGCCCGACCCAAAACACAGTCGGGCTTACTGTGTTAGGCCCGAGGTCAAGCCCACGGGCCTAATTACATGACCAAGCCGGGCCGGGGTGTGGGCCGGGCCATCGGTCTACCCGGTCCATGAACATGTCTAGTCCTATATATGCAAGTGCTGACTTTTCTAGAAAGTAGAAACACAAGAGATGAAGAAAAACAGAAACAAGTTGTTGGAAAATAGTAAAGAAGGCAGAATATTTAATATATTCAAATTTTAAAATATATAAATAATATTTTAAAAATATTTAATATATTATAATAATTTCATTCAAAGGTCGGTTGCAAGGTGGAGACTTCATTCCATGGTTTTTAAAAACGAACTGATGAGCGAACCGTTAGGGGTCTGGTTACCGGTTCGAACGGTCAGACCGTTTGACCCAAACAGCCTGCCCGTTCTGATAAAAAAAATAGAAAATGATCAAAACCGTTCGAATCATTAACCAACCGGTTCAGCGGTTTGCTGACCAAAATCAATAGTTTTGGAGGAAAAAGCAGTTTTGAAAGAAAACGGAACCGGTTCCCAATTTTTCTGGTCCGGTCCGATTTTGAAAGCCATGCTTCATTCCCCATTTCATGGCGGAAAGGGGAAAATTGCTATCCTTAATCAAACAAGTCCAATATTCATCTTCAACCAACTAACCATAGAACTCAACCACTACAATTTAAACCGTTTGCTCAGGTTGAAGCACAAGCACTCTGAACTCCACTTCGTCTTGAATCAATCAACTAATCGACCATTAAATGGTAGAATGGGAAGCATAAGCACTTTAGGGGTGTCAATTAGATTGGATTGGGTCCAATTCGATCTTGCTTCAATGTGAATCTATTATAAATGGATTAGGTCCAATCCAATCTCATGAATATTTTGAACCATTTTGGGTCGGTTCAATTTAATGTTAGGACCGTCAAATCTATTCCAATTTATTTTAATTTAGATTGGTTTGCACCCAAACCCGATCCATTGACACCTATATTCCTATCTTGTATTAATGGACCAGATATTGGCTCAATCAAACCCAATTCAATATAAATTAATTCATTATGGCTGGATCAGACCCAATCCAATCCAATAAATACTTTGGACCATTAAGTCTGGAATGGTCTAATTCAATATGTTTTGTTGATCCATCCAAATTGATTTTGGTTTGGATGGGGTCCAATCCAAAACTGGTCCATTAACACCCTTAATGTCTAGTGCCCTCTCTCCTCTAAGGTTCAACAACAAAAGCGGGAACGGAAACCAGAAAGCCAAAGCTAGGAGTGTACAATTGGGGTTCTGTTCAGTTTTTTATTTGGTTTTAATGATTAATAAACAATTAGTTATTAATCTTTAGCCTAGCTTTTAATGAACAATTAAAGCAACTACAGTCATTTAATGAACAGTTGAATGACTAATTATTAGAGCAACTACACTCATTCTTCACAAACAATTAATAAATAATTAATAATTAATCTAGACTTTAATACTCTAGTTGTTTAGAGTCTTTAAGCTATTTAATTAAAATCTGGAATAAGCCCAACCTCCCAAACCACAATGGAGAATTTCTAATTGATCATTAGCCATTGAAAAAGATAATAATTATTAATTAATAAGTATAAAGTATTAAATAGAATATTATATATTTAATATGCTTAATTAAATACAATCACTAATTCGATTTTCGGTTCGGTTCAATTGAAAAGCTCAATCAAATAAAATCGAAAACCGAAAATCAAAAACCAAAAACCGAATTTATAAAGAAACAAAAACCAAACCAAACCAATATCTAAATTAACCGAACCAAACTAGCTTATTCGATTTAATTCACCGCATTTGAACACCCCTAATCAAAGCAGTCGATTAGGGTTTTCTTTGCATCTTCTCATTTTTGTCTTTTATATTGATTGACTGCCAAATTTATTATTTTAGACATAAACTATTATACAAATTTTAAGAATGACATAAGAAAGCTACCAAGGGGGTACTATTGTCTTATTATTAAATATTTATGGGTTCCGACTATGATATGAAAAAATTATGGTATCTGAAAAATTTTTGACCAATCAATTGAAATCATAAACGTGGTAGCGTATTATTTATCAAAATTCATGGGTGAATTTTAATTGGTCAAAACTCTTCCCATACCATATCTTTTCTACATCATAGATTTAGTGTGGATTGAGTCGGTTTGAGATATCAGTCCCGAATTAATAATTGGAGCACAAAATAAGGAACCGAAACCAATCGAATAAGACAGGTGTCGGTTCAGTTAGTTTGGTTTTATTGAATAGACTCAACCAATGACAATCCTATCTTGAAAAGGATACTAAGAGTCTGTTTGGTTCGAGGGAATAGGATCCTGAAATCGGAATGAATCCAGAAGTTTGGTCGAACGGAATGGGAATGAGTAGGCGGAATGCCATCCCATATGTGATTCCCATTCCACTATTAGTTTCCTTTTTCTTTTTGGACAAAAACCCCTCCAATCGAAATTTGAAGCATTGGTGGCTTCACAACAGATAGGTGGGTTTCACTTTCTCTGTTTCGTTATTCGTTTTTTCTTACCGATGATCTACTGTGGGGGATTCGATTTATCACCTTCCCTCCCCTGTTTTATTAAGCTTTCTGCTACTGTTAGTGTTTCATTTTGGGTTTTTCGGACTGCCCTGCGGTCGAATTAGTTGATCTTCTTTTTTTCGGGTTTTCTTCTTGTTTTTTGTTTGGTTTGAACGATTTCAGATTGGCCCATCCTCACCAGTGAGGCTTTTATTTCTGGGTTCCTTTCTATTCGATTTATTCAATGGCATTGTTTGTTTACACCGGAACTCCATCTTAACTGACCTGCATTTGCTTCTCAGATCGTAGACAAATATGTAAAAGACGCTCGCCTACTCATTGCAACCCAGGAGCAATCGGAGATCGCCTCGGTCCTCAACCTCCTCGATTCCGCTCTTGCTCTCTCTCCGCGGCTTGAGTCGGCTCTGGAGCTCAAAGATCGATCCCTCCTCTACCTCCGGCACTTCAAGGAGGTCGCCGACGTGCTCCAAGAGTACACTCCAAGTTACAAGATGGTCTACGAGGAATTGTCCCTTTCCTCCGATAACTCTTCTCAGCAGCTCTCAAGGGAGCAAGTTAAGCTCCTCTCGTCTGACAACTCATCAGACTTTGCAAATCATAAACCTTCATTCAAATGCTTCTCTGTGTCTGACTTGAAGAAGAAAGTCATGGCCGACCTAGTGGAGGTAATTTCCTCGTTTATTTCTCCATCGATTACCATTTATATACTTCTTTTGTTTCGATTGTATCCTGATTTTTTGCTCGGTTCATTCAAAGTTCAAACTGAGACCATTAGAATGTCTGATTTTTTTGCAAAATTATTGTAATTTCTGCAATTTTCTGATTTTCTTGTAATTTCTGCAATTCTTGCAAAATTTCTAGTATTTTCATGCATTTTCTGAATTTGCTGCAAAATTATTGTAATTTTCTGTATTTTTTTTGCAAAATTTCTATATTTTTTGCAATTTATGCAGATTTTGAGTATTTTCATGCATTTTTCTGAATTTGCTGCAAAACTATTGTAATTTCTATATTTTTCTACAAAATTTCTGTATTTTTTGGTATTTTCATATATTTTCTGCTTTTTTACTTTTATTAGGGACAAAATTGAAAATCATGGTTGATTCCAATTCCAGTCTCTTGATGAATCAAACAGCATCAATCTGAATCTCATTCCAATTCCTGTTTGAACCAAACAGGTAGAGGTAATAGACAATTTCGATTCCCATTCCAATTCCGATCACGAACCAAACGGACTCTAAGAAGCTTCAGCAAACAATCTTTTTATTTTCTTTTTTTGGCTGACCAACATACTTTGGCAGTCTGGAATTTTTATCAAAACTGCTTATTGGCTGTACTGTATGGGTGGAGAATAGCTACCTTACAAAACCAAAAGCTACTGCATAGAAGCCCTCTACAGCAAGATTTAGCTGAACGCAATGGATGATTTGTACGTCGTAGAACCAATGATAAGATTCATTAGTAATAAAATATATGGGACCCATACCTTTCGTAGTGGGGCTTATAAATTATGTGAAACTTAGTCATTAGTTTCACAACCTGTTGAACAGCAATCCCAATTCCTTTTGAACAGTTCTAGTCAGAGAGAAGGATTTATGCTAATAAAAATATTCTCATTTAATTTTTATGGCCTTGACGTGAAGCCAACCAAAAAGCACTTTTGACTTGTATTGAATGTCATGAACTTTTCCTCCTGTTCTTGTTCAAATATATTGGATTCTAATGACAAGAAGAAATTTGTATGATAATTCAAAAATGAGATCCAAATATTGAATTCCCATTCCAAAATTAGTTGCACAGATTTCAGAAACAGGATCTGCTCTCAATGAATACTTCCAATAAGCCTTCCAACAAATTACTACAACACATCAGGAATAGAAATGTTTACAGAATCCGGATTTGATCCTCAGCACAATACATTTGAAACATCTTCTGTATTTATATTTAATTTTTGGGTAAATATCTTAAACGATTCTTCTGGTTCAACTAATTGAAATCGACGAAAAAGACTATTTTACCTTTTATTTTTATTCAAATTTTCAAAATAAAACGTAGAAAAAGGAAAAGAGACGTTGGTTCATCAAAACCCAGTATGGTATAAAAAAGAAGAGTTATCCCTCTTTTCGCTAGTTCTCTCCAAGCCTCAATCTCACTAGAGACACTGGTTCTCTTTTCGCGGGTTTGCTGGTTCTCTCCGAGCCTCAATCCCTCTTTTCAAACCCAGACAGTGCTGGTGCCGGAGACGCTGTTCTGAACCAGCGAACCAGCCGTTATGTGGATGCTCATTTCGAACCTCCGGAGACATTGGCCATCCATTTCCAACCGCAAGTAATAGATGCTGGTGCCGGAGACACTGTTTCGAACCAGCTGTTATGTGGATGCTCGTTCCAAACCTCCGGAGACGTTGGCTGTCCATTTCCAACCGCGAGTAATAAATGCCGGTGCCAGAGACGCTGTTCCGAACCAGGGAACCAGCCGTTAGGTGGATGCTCATTCCGAACCTCCAAAGGCACTAGCTGTCCATTTCCAGCCGCGAGTACTAGAGCTGACTGGAATGAAGAGCCGAACCAAACGGGGAATGAAGAGCCGGAAGGAAGTTAAAGGTTTTAATGGCAAACAAAGATATATTCTTGAGTTGCTTGTGTGGAGGGGAAGGAGCAAAGGAGCAAGCATGTAGAGCAACAGTAGTTTGGCTAGCGCAGGTCCCTTTTCCTTACGTTCGGGATTTCTGATCCATGTGCTTGTCTTTTTTGTGACAAAAAGAAAATTGAGGGTAATTACTTTTTTTTTTTTGGATTAAATTGAATCCAAAAGGAAAAATTGGAGATGCCGGGTAGTTTAAGAAATTTACTCTATATATTTTTTATACATGAAAAATGTTCCAATACATAACTTCAAGTGTTGTGATGATAATGTGAGAATCAAATCTGGATTCCTGTTTAGATGCCAGATTTTAGGCTCAGACTTTGAGATAGGCCCATTCAAATTTTGGCAAAATTTTAACCTGAGCTGAGTTTGACCCTGGAATAGGTCTAATTAGGATTATAAATTTCACATGTCATGTACTTTGCTGGTCCAAATTCTATGCTTTTTTTTCGTCCTAGCCACATGGCATGCACATGCCATGAGAGAGATGGGGAGATGGATTTAACAAAGAGAGATCTGCGTTTGGTTTATGAGAAAATTATTGAAATTAGGAATTCTGTGCAAAGTCCTCAAGGCATTCTATGAACTCTTTTATAACTTTTTTCACAGTTTTCCAAATGATTTTCTCATAAACTAAAAGCAGAGTTGAGAATGAGAAGAAAAATGGAGGCAAAAGGGGCAAAATAAATTGATAAACGAAAGAAAAAGGTAAGAAACTCTTAAACTAATAACATATCAGGCGGGATTTGTTGATGTGAATGGTTTTATTTTCTAAATAAAAAAACTACTGAAAACACTAACAGATGTTGCAGTTGTTTTGTTCTAAAACAACAAAACCATGTGTCAAACTGCAAAAGATAAGAAATTCTTGGTGCTTTCTTTTAGATTTTGTAGAAAGAGAAAGTGAGGGTCATAACTTGAATATCAGACTTTACGAGAGAAAATGTAAATACACTTAAAAGTAGCATCGAAATTGCAAATTTTTCCCTCAAAAAGGGGAAAAAAAACAGTCCAGATTCTTTGGGGAATTATTCCCACTTTTATATTTATAGTAGTACAAATATAAATATAAACTGAAAGAAGAGATTTCCTTATCATCTCTGACACTGTCAGTCTTTAGATCTAAAAGTTGAAAAATCCCATAATTGGCCCAAAAAAACAGAAAAAAAAAACCCCATAATTTTCGATGTATGGTTTGAACTTTGAGTAATCCGGCCTTATACTGTTATACATACCCAACTTGCTCAATAATATTAATTAACAGGTAGAGTCAAACTTTAACCTGCTGAAGAAGAAGAGATTTCTCTTTTAGTCTTCTCTCTACCAAACAAAAAGAAAAAAGAGAATCCATTCCAGATTTTCTTGGTCTTTGGGGCAAATAAACAGTTGGGTTATATGGGTGATGTGTCAAGTTATAATAACTTACTTGTGAAACTATTTCCAACTCCCAACTTTCTAACAATATCTAAATTATAAAAGCGGGTGACTGGGAGAGGGCCAGGCTGTCGAGTGGTGCAGTCGGTGAGCTCCAGCTCCAGCCAGCCAGCCTCTCTCTCTCTCTCATGTGGGTAGCCTCTGCCACTCTTTTGTCTCGGCCGACAAGCCACGCTTCACCCTTCAGCCTTCTCGGCACTCACCACCTTTAATCACACTTTACTCCACTTTTCCTTCTGTCCATGCCGCGTACAGCGTGCCACCACCGCTTATAAATAATGCTTGCAACGGGTGCACGGGCCTTCTAGATGAGAAGAGAGAAAAACCCAATTGGGAGATCGACCGAGAATGGCCACCGGAGCTGCTTTTGGGTTGCTCCAGTGCGTCTTCTCCGGCTGCATGTCTGACTGCAGCGCGGAAATCGAGCGGAGGCCCTACCACCGCAACTGTGGCTGCGCGTTGCACAAGTCTAGAGGCGATTGCTCCAAAGGGTCTTCTGGAAATGGCACGATATCGTTTCCGGCTCGTCGGACGTGGAACCAGAGTTTATTGGTCCTCGCCCATTCTTCTTCTTCTTCTTCTTCTTCTTCTTCTTCTTCTTCTTCTTCTTCTTCTTCTTCATCTACTAATGTAATTTCAAGAGGGGAAAGGAATCAATTGGAGGCTTGATTAGTTAGGCTAGGTGCCTCCTTTTTTTTTTTTTTCTTTTCTTATCCTAGATTTGTTTCTTCCTTACAATGAATCTGAAAAGCAAACCATCACAAAGTTGTTCTCTACTGCAATTTGTTATTTTGATGTTTGATTCCATATTATTTTTCTGTTTATCGACCAAGAACAAGATGTTTAAGCTGTGACCAACTTGATCGATCTTCAATGATCAATTTGTACATTGATCAGAAGCCTACTGTTGCAAGGCGTATGTAACTTCCGGCAGAAAGGTCAGATTTCTTTGTTTTTTTCCTTGCTGAAGGAAAGTTAGAGTCGGGGTGATCAAATGCTTTAGCTTTAATTTAACCGGGGAAATATCTACAGAAATTGATCCGATTTTGAGATGGATCACCGATTTGAACTAGCCTAGGAAATGGGAACAGGAGGAATTAGGGGAAAGCTAGAAACGGTTAGAGAGGAGGCTAGAGCATAGATGAAGATCTATTATTTCAATATTTTATCAGTTAAACAATAAAAGCAAGACCATCCTTTATCTACTGATTACATTTGGCTAAAGCTTATAGAATTTGCAAAAGCTTGGCTTTTCCAATAAATTCTGTGATTTAGTCCGAACTTTGAATGGAAATTTAGGGAGTAGCTTCAAGCCGAAAAGAGGTGTTCGGCAAAGATATATGCTCGCACCGTATATTTTTATTCTCTATACGGATTTATTCTCAAGACTTCTCCTTCACAAGATGGAGACTGGAATTTTGTATGGCTTCAAAGTTGTGAGGAATTGCCCAAAAATTAACCTCTTATTCTCAAGACTTCTCCAGCAATGAGATCAATGCAATCAAAAACACCATTGTTGAGTTCAATAGTTGTTCGGGTCAACAAGCTAATTTGAGTAAGTCTTCAATTCACTTCAACTCCAATGTCCATAGAAGACTGAGATTTGAAATCGCTAATTGCTTAGGAGTTACTGTTATGAAAAATAAGGAATTCTATCTCGGCTCTCCTCTTTTCACCCAAGGAAATAAAACCAATACTTGATACTTCATTTTGGAAAAATGTAAGAACAAGTTGAAATCTTGGGAGTCAAATTGCCTATCTCATGCTGGTAGGGAAGTTTTTGATCAAATTTACTATCAATGCTATCCCCACTTATTTCATGGCGACTAACCCCCTCCCCAAGGAATCTGCACCCAATTAAATGCTATGGCACGGGGTTGAATTCAAATGAGTCTCATATTTATTTACAAAGCTGGAGTAAATTTTTGAGAACAAAGAAACAAGGAGGATTGGGTTTCCAAAAATAGAATACCCATTATGAAACCCATGGAGATTCTTAACTGAACAAGGACGTCTTTGGACTAATATATTAAGATTGAAGTATCTCGGTAATGATGAAACCTTTTGGACTATGAAAAAAATGAGTTCTAGTTCTACAATTTGGAGGAGTATGTTAGGTTCAAGGGAGGTCTTGTTAAAAGGCACCCGCCACATTATCTTTAATGGGTGGAATACAAGCATCTATGGAGATCCTTGGATTTCAAATGCTCTTTTACCAAACCCATGATCTAGCTTTACAGATAAGGTGGCCTCCTTACTTAACTCTGTTAATGGTACCTGGAATTCTCAGTTCATCCATTGTGTCTTTCTTGGGGAGAGGATGCGGATCATGTATTCATCCATTGCCAAGCTGTAAGACCAGTTTGGTTTGGATCTTGCTTAGCCATGTGCACGGAGGAAAAATCAGACTGGTCTCTTCTCGATTGGATGTCCTTTTGGTGGGAATAGAGTAGAAATAATCCAACGGATGATCTTGGTCTTTTCAGTAAATTTTCTATAATCCACTGGCACTGTTGGAAGAGTAGATGCAAGAAGGCAATAGAGAATAAAGCTTTCAACCCAGTTGAAACTATTTCATCGGCCCATACACAGATTGAGGAGTTGGCTTCACTAAAAAGATTAATGTTGATGGTGCAAAGTACAATCAAATGATTAGCAACCATTGTAGATGGTCTCCTCCCTCTCACCCATTCTTAAAGATTAATATCGATGGTGCAAGTACAAATTCTTTTTCTGGCTTGGCATTATCTTGAGAAATCACACTGGAAGTTTTGTGTTTAGTAGAGCCATTTGCATGGAAATGATGGATCTTGACATTACTGAGGTGCGAGCTTTCAGAACTGGACTCCAAATGGCGAAAAAACTCCACCTCTCTCATATTCACATTGAAGGAGATGCGCAAAAGATAATAGATATCCTGTTGGATGCCCCTCGAGATGTCCCTTGGCGACTTCACACAGTTATTGCTGATTGTAGGAATCTTTTGCAAGAATTCCATTATGTTTTAATTTCCTTTATCCCTTGTACAAATAATAGGCCTGCCTATGTAATTGCAAAATTTGCTTGTCATATGTGTAGGATCACTACTTGGTCCTTACCTCCTGACTTTATTATTCTTGTACCGGAAGAAGATTTGGTGCAATGAATTTAGCCTAAGGGATGTTTCAAAAAAAAAATAATAATAATAATAATAAAAGCAAGACAAAAAGATATATTTTTTAGTCTTTTTCCCTGTTATTACAATTTACAAATCAAACTTAGTCTTAAAGAATCATGCTGTCCAAAAACTAAAATAGATGAATGATCAATTGAGCAAAATAAGGTTGAAAAGTAAGATTAAAAGAAAAAGGAAGTATATTTTGGTTTTGTGTAGAAGTACAAAAACTGAAAAAGGAAAAATAAAGCATAAAGATTACTTACTATTTGGTAAAGTTTTCCTAAAAACTATAAATGGAAATGTTATTTGATGTCAAAAAAGGCCATTTTAAAATCAACTAGGCAGATTTTGAATACTTGAATATAAAGAGGACCCGGTGGGTACAAGTTTAGGAAAATTTTTGTAAAGATTTTATTCCACATTGCTTAATTGTAAGTAAAAATTAAAAAAAAAATAAGTGCCCATATCAATATTTTTTCAAGAAAAAAAAAAAAAACTGAATTGTGTATAAATAAGCTTCAGTGTTTGTACTATCAAAGCCCAAAATACAAAGTTCAGCTTTGTATTTCATATTTATGATGTTTTCGAAAGCAATTCCTAACAAATGTTCAAAACACATCTTACTCAATTTTGTTTTTCACAGCCTCAAATTCAAAAGCAAAAAAGCTCATCCAAACTAAGCCTAACTTCTATAACCATTGACTGCCACTGCTCCCAATTTCCTACCAATTGATCAATTGGGTTTTATCTCCTGCCTCTGTTGGCTAAATTGACCTAGTATCAGAAAGGACTTTGTTGGTTAAGCTAAATTGTGCATCATCTTAAATTCTCCTACCATCCTTGACTAGGTTGCCCCACCTAGCTTAATTATTCTCCTACATTTGCTGGCTGGAGTTCACATCAAAGGGTGGTGGGTGGTCCACCTCAGACCAGGAGGGAAAGTTAACAGTGAACAAGAAATAGAGTCTACGTAGTCCATTATTAGTGTGCAGGTTGTTCTCACCAAGGTTTAAAATATTGATATGCCCGATATGCCGGTAGGGGTGTATTGGGCGAATTGATACATATTTTGGTTGCTTTTTTTTATTATTTTTTTTGTAACCGGTTTAGGAGGGGCCAGTTTAGGTCTCCTCTATCCCCTGAACCGGTCAGACCTCCGATACATCCACTGTAGGGGCATATCGGAGGGGGTCCCGGAACGATACGTATCGGCCGATACAGGCCAATATGTGTTAATACTTTGAACCTTGGTTCTCACCATGCATTCTACTCTTTTCTCTCATGTTCAACACAATGTCCCTTGACTCCGGCGGTGAAAACAGTTCAGTTCAGCCTCCTAACCAACATTGTTACCGGAGATTATTTTAAGTATTCATTTGAATAACAAAATAAGTGGCAAATAATCATTTATTGGTATTGGACAAAAAAAAGGAATAAATAACTGTTTATTTTCAAAATAAATACTTGAAAAAACAGTCTAGGGACTGCTTATTTTAAGCACTTATTCCAGTTTTTTAGTACAAAATTGTCCCCATCTTTTTTTCAAAGTCCATTGAGTGTTCTCCATTTGAGTTCCAACACAACCAGAAGCAGCGACAAACAATTCCACGCTGAAAAATCGTTTAGGTTCATAAATATCTTCTATTTGTTTCCACTTTTTTGTAGTGTTTTCAAAACCGGACTAGACCGGACAGTTGGACTAGAAAAATTGAGAACTAACATCTGACAGGTTTCGTTTCACCCCAGAATTACTTTTCGGTCAAAAATCATTGATTTGATCAACAAATCGTTGACCTGGGAGGTTAAACCATCGACATGGACAATAGTTTTTGGCTGTTTTTTTTTTATTTTTTATTTTTTTGCCAAAATAGACCATCCATTCAAACCAAATAGTCGGACCATTCAACCCAGAAAAGGCTCCAAGAACAATTCCCTGTCCAGTCCAGTTTTAAAAAACTTAATTTTTTTGTTCTATTTTGAGCAACAGCTATAATTATCATTGTCATAAATAAAAATACTTATTGGTTAAGCAGCTCACAAAATACTTCAACCCAAACAAATAGTTAGAATAAGTTAAATGGTTTGGGAATACTTATTCAAATAAGTATTCATTTCAAATAAATACTTATGAACTCAAATCACTTATTTGCCAAATATAACCCCACTTTTCTCTTGAGATTATCTCAAGTCAAGTCAAGATACAGTTGGGCAAAGACAGATCACTGTCCAATACAACTGTTCTATGATACGTGGGGTCTTTTTATTGGATGGGTACATCCTTGAGCTTAAGCTTTTGATTTTTTTTATGGAAGTATTTTGGTTGAATTCAGCTTTCTAATGACAGAATCTGCTTAAATTATATTTCCTTTCTTCCAAAAAAACAAATAAAAAAGAATCTGCTTAAATTGAAACCCATATGGTGATTAGCATTTGCTGATGTAGAACAAAATCAATTTAAAAACGAGATAACATGCTTAAGGCAAGAGCACTATAGCCTCAATGTCACAAGTTTTTTAGGGGTGATCATTCCTGGCCCGGCCCAGAAATCCTACCCGACCCATCCTGTAAATTGTTGGGCCTGCGCCCAGTTTTTTATGTGCAATCCTGGCATAGCCCACAATATTAT
Organism: Nelumbo nucifera; assembly: GCF_055504915.1. NCBI lineage: Eukaryota > Viridiplantae > Streptophyta > Magnoliopsida > Proteales > Nelumbonaceae > Nelumbo > Nelumbo nucifera. The sequence goes on along the minus strand of NC_142656.1, from coordinate 18,674,581 downwards.
ATAATATTTATTCTAAATATATAATATTTTTATGTTGTAATATACCATATTGTGAATTATATACACTTAATATTATATATATTATATGTTATATATACAAATATACTTTATTTTATATTAATCATTTATTATTTTATATAAAATATAATTTTTTAATACAAGTATTCATGAATTGACGACACATGTCAACACATGAGTCAACTTAAGTATGAGAATTGTTCTCATTGAATAATGTAGGACTTATAAAACTTAATAGTAATACTCTCTATTGAGTTTTGTTCCATGTCCCACATTGCTCAAGAATGGGAATGAAGGCCTTACCTTCATCTATAAATAATGTTTTTTTTTCATGTATTATATAATTTAATTTAAAATTTTTCAAACAATTAATTTTTTTTCATTAGGCCCAAAAAGCTTGTAAGCCCTGCCCAAGCCTCTATAGGGTAAAATGCCTATAAATTTGATCAATTACTCTTTGCTTTAAGAGAACATACTTACACGTTGGCCCTATTTTTGGTACATGTGATGTCGCTTCTACCCCTATAGGTATAGGGTACAATGCCATGTTGGACCAAGTTAGTGATAGTTTTAAGGCATCGTTCATTTTTTGGGAAGTGAGGGCAGTTAAGTTGGTGGGTCCTATAGAAAATAAATAAAACCACATTCATATTTTGATAATTAGTGGGTCCCATGAAAAATAATGATTTTCAAGTGACTCGTTTACATGGGCAAATAATACCCTCCCGAGACTTGGGTAAATCACTTACCAATTGCGCCAAAAATTGTTAATACATAATGAGACAATATTGTCCCTTCAATAATTCCACTTTTTGTGATGTTTTAAAAATAGACCAAGATCATCCCAATGGGACATCACATCTGCCGAAAGTTTGCATATACACTGTGTGCAACCCACAACTAGTGACGGGGGTTGAACGGGTCAACGGTTGAACCACTTACATTGAACGATTTTTGACAAAATCAACATTTTTTTTACCGAATGACAGGTTGCAACAAAACTAGACCCAAAATCATGGCCAAGTGATGGTTCGAATAGTTCAACCTACAAGCCAATGACGGGTTGAAAACACTTTTTTTTTTGGATAAAAATCATTGTACAATTATACATGAGAAATAAAAGAAAGGGAAAATTCCACTTTAGTACCCTAAGCTTTGGAGGTAGTGTCAATTTAGTACCCAAACTTTTAAACGTGTCACTAAAGTACCCAAACTTTAAAAAGTTGTCAATTTAGTCCCTACCATTAATACAGTCCCTCAATTATCGTGATCATATTTGCAATTTAAAATTTTTCAAAATGTCAAAACTACCCTTGAAAATATAACACTATTCATTATCTTCAACCTTCAGACTGAATCATAATAACTATAGTTGAATTAACTTGATGAAAGAACAGAAGACGTGAATTGATGAACTCGAACACATGAACACTGGTTTACGTACAGTCGGACCCATCAACACTTGACACATGAACACATCTTTGTTGAAGCAAACCAGGGAAGCCAACAATGGGGAAGTGCCACCGCCTCTGAAGCTGTATGAGCACAAGAGTGAAAGCTTAAAAAGTTAAAATGTATGCTTTCACTTTCCGCCAGGCGCCAATCGCTTAACCTGCGTAGTTCACCACAATTGCATATGTGGCCTCTCGCCTTCTTTGACAACGATGTCTTCGGTTGTTTTTCCATCGGTTTCCCTGTAGATGATATCTCTCAGCGCATCGGAATCCTTAAAGAGCTGTAATTCGTTGAGTTTTACGGGTTTAAGGCATGGAATTCGAAGCTTTTACTCTAAAAATCTGGACAAAGCTATAGTCTCCATGAGCGTTTCAGTTGGATCCCAAGAGAGATCTGTTTTCTTTTCCTTCACTTGGAAACTGAGTCTGGTTTAATTGATTGTTTTTTCTCTCTTGTTTGAAGTTCAGTATGGGATCTCTAAACGGTACCAGCAAATTCATCTAAGCAGCTGAAGCAAAGTTGGCTCCTGTTAAGAGGTTACTCCCTATGGCCTCCTGGCTAAGGTAAGCAGGTTGGTATTAAGTGAAGCCAAGGGTCTCAACTGAGCTCAGAATCATTAAAGCAATGCAAGCCCATTACCTCATTATAGGAATTAAGAGAAGAAAATGAAGTTTTACCATAGAAAAGAAAACAATTAATGGTTCTTTAGTTTTTTTACCAGCAAAGCCGGTAGCCAGCTTTCCATTACAGAACCTCCCTGTTGCTCTCTCGTCCTCAAATTTAGAAGTGTCACCGATAATGCAGGACCCAATGATTGCAACTACAGATTTGCTGAAATGGAGGGGGTGGTTAAAGATCTGATACCAACTAAAAGAAAATTAGATGATAGATGAGAGGCATTTTTGTCTTTTTATATAATACTTAAAGTTGGTTAATGGTTCTGGATCAACTTGACACTTTGTGAAAGTTTAAGTAAATTTTCCTAAAAGAAAGAAAAAAAAAAACTGATAACTGTACTTATCCGGGCAAGTATTTTCCAGATAAGTGCATTTACCCAAAAAGCACTTGACCAAATAAATGACTTACCCAAATACAAACAAGGCCTACAAGGCATAGCCTTGAGGCGTGAGGCTTCTACCTCGTAACTTAGGTCAAGGCGTAGTAAGCCTTTGATAGAAATAAATAAGTGTAAACCTCAAGCTGGCATAGATTGGCGAAGGGCACTTTTATGGGACAAATAAAAAGATTCGAATGAAAAGCTAATATTAGGCCAAAATAGAGGCACAGGATCAAACCCTAACCAACTTCAGGCTCTCTGTGGCAAGGACAGTGAACTTCACGTGACCCTGCTCCATCCCCATCCCTTAATCGCCTGTAATGTATATATAATACGTAATAGTTACGTACTAATAAAAGTCCAACCTCAAACGCTGAATTGCAAAATATTAGCACCTCAGATGGCCAGATTTCCTTCATGGGACTATACACACTATCCACGTGTAAATTCAATAAAATTATGTATAAGTTATTACTCTTAAAAGGAAAGGCTCCTTAGGTCAAGTTTTCAATGGTTGGTACATTTAGCAGGATGTTTCATTTCATCTTCAACAAGTTCAATACATCGGTATAAAACCAACTGAATGGGATTTAAGGTACAAACTGTGTCAATGGCAAGCTGATCATAGTCTTTTTCATTTTCTGCCGTAATTCCTGTGACTAGTGTCCGTAGAGGTAGAAGCCACTCTGTGTAGGCTTTGTTTATGGCCTTGTTATCCAGCACTCCTGTATAGTTTGCTTTTCCTGCAATTCATAGATAAACGTGGTCAGAGATGCATTAAAAGCAGATGATGTTCTGCAGTTTATGCAACACCATGGTCCTAATAGCCAACATAAATTTTGCAATTCCCAATTCCTACAATAGCAGTATTTTTTTTCTGATGGATACAATAGCAATAATTTAGTGCCCCAAAAGCTACCCAACCAGCACTGGGATTATATTTGCTTAGGTAACAAGAAGGCTTTCACAGCCAAGGAAACTCAATGGCATCACCTGATGGCTTTGGCATAAGCTTTGGCAAAATCGGCAATGAAGTCTACATAACAACTTCTCATGCAACATAAAACTTCATCTTAGTTATTAATTTGTAATAATTTCAGTCTATTCTCATGCTACAAGCACTTTTTAAGAAAAGGAAACCAAAATGCTTTTATTAAGCATAGAGATATACAAATAAAAGAACCCAACAACCAAAGTAGAGAACATACACTATACCACCCACTACACTCAAAAAGTCAAAACTGCATATCAGTCATACACAAAATGCCTCCTTTCAAAAGACAGAATCTTCAAGAGTTGGGGACATAAACGGGTCTGTACTGCAAAAACCCTCCTTGTCTTTTCTTAAAATGGCATGACACTAATCCAACTAGAGTAACACGAAAATCCATAACTGATTACTTAAAATATGACGAAATACAAACTTCACCCTCAAACATTCCCGTCATCTTAACTTCTTGCATTTATTGTGTTTACCCAATAAAACATAAGTTTCATTTAGGTTTCAAAACATTGCTAATAATCTAGCCATCAATTAAGCACAAATATCCAATAAAAATCAGCACTCCATAGGAGAACCAATATAAATAATCATATTAACTTACAAGCATGTGTACAAGGAAGCAATATTGCATCCCAATGAATCAATTGTCTAAAAATAAATAAATCAACAAAATATAGTTTAGAGATGGTTTCCCTTTTTTACTTATCAGAAACTCACAACCTTGTCATTTACCTGTTGATTCCATAATCAATATATATCTGTAGAGGTTGAGAGCAGATAAAACCTGTGCATATGATGAAAATACATAATCAGAAGAAATGAAACAAAAAATTAATATAAACCTCAAGCAGCCAAGTGCTCCATCAATATTTAATAATGACATTTAAAAACTCAAATATAGACACAGAGAAACTATATTGCAAATGCCAGACATCAACTCGAGACCAAACCTCAAGAAATTCTTGAAAAACCTCTTAAAAAAAAAACCCAAAAGGCAAATGCCATTGCTTGATTTAGTTGTAGAATCCTGGACTGACAAGTGGCAACGAGATCTGAGTTTCAGAGTGACCACATAATGCAAATAATAATAATAATAATAATAATAATAATAATAATAATAATAATAATAATAATAATAATAATAATAATAAATAAAAACAAGGAAAGGGAAATGCTGGAGGTTACAATGACTAATCCACCTCTGAAGACCCTAGATATCCAGGACCAACATTGGGTTTTGGCCCTTTAAATCTAAAAGGCAAAAATGATGCAGGAGCATGCGGGCCGGAGTGTAACTGAGCTTAGTAGCTGATTCATAGCTGGACAAGTTGGTTATTCATCTTTATTTTCTTACTCCTTAAGTTATATATCTTATTTGGAATTTTATAGTTGGTTATTAGAGTCGGTCTTTTATTTTAAGTTGAGTCACGTGACTGTCATGTGAGCCACTTAAGTTGGGGTATTTTGGTCAAATTAGGTGTTATGGTGTCGCTTTGCTTGGAGGCAGCTATATAAGCCTCACATCTTGTTTGTAGACCGCAAGGGGGGAATCTTTTGCTGTATACAAAACTTGAAGGCATATATTATCCACTGAAGTGATTTCAACACTAAAAGTGGGTTGTTCATTGCTCCAGCTTCAACTGCGGTCTCACCTCAAGCTTCATCACATCTTCTTGTTGTTTTCTACTGGTTTAATATATTTGCTGCATAAAAAAAAAACTGCCCATAATCTTTGCTAACAGCTTCCCCAAGAAAAAGAATATTTACAAAGGATGAAGCCACCATTACTTAAAAACAGACTAGTGGTCTGCAGGGTGAAAAGCAATAGGCTTTCATAACTACACTGGTGAGTGCATACATCCATCTATTTGAAGGAAAAAAAAAATACAGGAAAAAAATGAGTTAACATGATATATTTAAATGCACAGTGGAGGTGCAAAGGCAAGTTTCTCTCTCTCCCCCATTCCTCCCCCTGTTAAAAATTTAATCTTCTTTATGGTGTCTTTGTAAGTCCAAGCAGCCCTCACCCCATCCATCAGCCAACCAATCACCACTTGGGAGTTCCCTTCAATAACCATCGTTTCTAGGTTCAGCTCTCTTGCTCTTTGAACTCCATGAAGTACAACAAGTAGTTCTGCCCTTCTAGCAAGGCTAAAATGTTACCATTCTTATCCCTAAACACCCCTCCAATCCTCGAAGGGCCTGGGTTGCCCAAACTGCTATCATCAGGTGGTTCCTAGATTTTTTGATATTTCCTCTTCTTTGACGTTGCCACCATTTCCCTCCTTCCTTCTTAAACCATCATGTGAGTAAGGTGAAAACATGTTCATAGATTTAACCAATGTATCATCACTCTTGTCATAATACATTTCCCTAAGTGGACATCATAGCCGACAAGGTTTAGGAACTGAGGAAGAATAGCATTAATAGCTTTCTAAGGAGAGACCACAATAGCCCTAGGAGATACAGCAGCATCCCAGCCATTTGCCATCAACCCATGAATGCTTGCTATTACCTTGTGCCATAACTTTTCATTATCTAGGGGCAGCTTCCATGGCCATTTTCCTAACAAGGCTAGATTTGTAAAATTAATATCCCCTACCCCAAATCCTCCTTGCTCCTTAGTCTTGCATAGTATTTCTCACTTCACCAAAAAATCTTCCTTCCCTTCTCTTGCTCCTACAAAAAATCCCACGTAAGTTTCTCCAACATATTAGCAAGTGGTCCTTCACCAAATGTTCTTTCTCATCCTTACTAATTTATAAATTCCACTTTCTCCCTCTTTGGTGCCTAGTTTATGATAAAGTTCATTATATGCCTTTTTCTTATAAGTATTTATTATATGCCTTAAATTTAGCTTCATTTACTTTCTCATTTCGTTTTATTTTGAGACTAGGTAAGGTTTATATTTTTTTTTTATCAATAAGGTAAGAATTATATTAAGAAAAACAAAACATGTACACCAAAATGATGTACACAGGGACTGATCACAAAACTTCCCTGGCAGCACTATAGAATGCATTTTTCCTAAACTTTCGGAAAAACAGAATCTGAAGAAATGCTCTTATTTTTTGAAAATTTGTGTTTCTGTCCTGCCACAAGCACCAAAACACCACTGCTGGGAGTAAGTTACAGATCAGTTTTCCTCTTTTGTTCAGACCTTCCACCCTCCAACCTTTGAATAATTCCGCTACTGATCCTGGACAAAAGCTTTGCACCTCTAAAAGCCGGGCTACTCTGGACCAGATCTCATAAGAAAAACAACAGTGCAACAGCAGGTGGTTCACTGGTTCTGAATGGCTTTCGCAGAGAACACAATCTGTTGAGTGCAATAGCATGCCCTTCCGCAGGAGATTATCCCTAGTCAGGATTTTGTTTAAATAAGCAGTCCAGACAAAAAAAAGGCCATTTTTGAGGAAACATTCTTGCACCAAATGGGGTTGGCAGGAACTAACTGTTCTTCTCTACTGGTTAGAGCATTTTGGAAAGATTTTACTGTGAACTTTCCTGTCTTGTCCCAATGCCAAACTCTATAGTCAGCCCTCGCGATTTCTACTTCAGTGCTGTATGGCAAATGCATCAATTCCATCAATGCATCCACCTCCTAGTAATCTAAATTTCTTCTTAGTGAGGAAGCCATACCACATTTCCATCTTGCATACAGTCGGCTACTTTGGAATCCTTGTCCGCTGCCATCTCAAAGAGGGCAGGAAAAGCTTCTGCCGGAGGCTTTTCTCCAAACCAATTATCCTTCCAAAGTTTCACCCTTGACCCATCCCAGTGTTTTAAGAGCACAAGGCGCAGGGGTCAATTTGCGCCTGAGGCACAAGGGGCAAGGCAAGGCACACACCTTTTTTAAGCAAGGCGCAAAAATACAAAAACAAATGGTAAAAAGTAAAAAAAAAAAAAATTTGTTAGAAAATTCAAAAAAATGCCAAAAAATTCAAAAAAAAATTAAACATAATATTAATAAAAATTATAAACTTAAATTTTAAAATAATGTTTTAAAAAACCTATTATCTAAAATTAAAATACATAAACATAAGATGTAAAGCATATTCAAATGAGAATTTAAAAATAAAATCAAACATATAAAACATTTTCAAGCATGTAAAACTGTTATTCTACTTTTTCACTCAATTGCATTACTTCAAGTAGCTAATGTAATGTAAAACATATTACATTCCTGATTCTATGAGCTACCTTTGTGCCACGCCCCTCGAGGCAAGCCCAAACAAGTCTATGTTAGGTCTTAAATTCTTAGTTTTCACACAAAAAATAATGATTTTATAGTTTTAATTGCTTTTTAAGAAGACATTTTATTAGGATGAATGAATGAACAACATTACCAAATTGGGGTTGTGCAAGGCGTGCGCCTTTTGAAAGGGCTGCGCCTAGGACCTAGGCGAGGTGCATACCCTGAAATGTGCCTCGCCTGTGCGCCTAGGCGCGCCTTTTAAACCACTAGCCCATCCCCAATCTCAAACTTCGTCCCTTTTGTAAAAGCACCATAAGCCTTTTCAATTCCTTTCCAATCTAAGCAACCATAGGACTGGCTAGTAGTTCTTGGATCCCAATTGACGAGGCATTGGCCTCTGTGGCAGCTTCTTCAACTGGGGGAAACAAAGGTTTGGAATCCTTGAGATCGGGGTGAAAACCCCTCTTTTTGGTTAAAAAGGTTAAGTAGAGGTGGGTTGGATTGGTTGTTAGTCGAACTAGGGCTTAAGTTGGTTGAACTACTCGATTCTTGGGTTGGCCCCAAATTGGTTAAAACATTGTGGTCTCCTTCAACAAGAAGTAGTCCAATCTCTTGAGCCTACATATCCCCTAAAACTTTTTAACTGCCCCATAACTATCACACAAGCAAATTCTAGGCCGGTGGCAAGAGCCAGTCTAGGGTCGGGCTCCCTTCTTGTCATGTGTTCAGAACTGCTCCAACTCCCAATCCCCATTTCTCCAAGTAATTCCATACAACGACTTACTATCTTCTCCACTAGGCGATTTTCAAATGAGATTTGACAAACTCATTTTGCTTTTCCTTTCGCCATACAATTGACTCAGTATGGCAGGCTGGAGCAACAGCCCTTCTTTCTATTGCAGGATCAAAGTTCTTAGCGCCTACCACTGCCACATCACTTCTGAGCTCAGGCTGATTGAAACCTTCAAATGCCTCCTCTTCCTGCTCCACCTTCCCCGGACTCCATCACCAATCACATATTTTCCTCAGCACTTCCTTTGCCTTTGGTCTTCTTCCCACATCTAGAGAGATGTCTAGGCCCGCCAGTGACTTTTGGATCCACTCCTACTCTTCTGACACTGAATCATTGCAGCTGGCTGGTTTTGCCCTTCTCTCTAGGAGTATCTCCAACCATATGGTTACTTCTACCTCCGAGACCCCGTTTAACACCTTTACTATGGCTGGGGGATAGCCTTGCCATTTGGCTCTGATTCTGATCTTTAGAAACTAGGGTTTCAAGAGAAAAGAAGAAGAGAAAAGAAGAGAAGAAGAAGAGGAAGAAAAGAGCAAGTGTCGAGAGGTGTGTGTTGTTCACTGTTCACACCCTCAAAAGATTACTTTATAATTTGAGAAAAGGCCCCTATATGGGTGCCCAAATACTAAGAGAGTATAAGAAAGAAGAAAAAACACCAAAAACACCCCTATCTAGCTATTCTCAACACTCCCCCTCAAGCTGAGCATATATGTCAATCATGCCCAACTTGGCAAGGTTCTTAGCAAACTTTGGATGGTGAACACCTTTAGTGAAGCAATCAGCTAGTTGGTCTTCTGACCTTACAAAAGGAAGGCAAATCTCTTTGCTAGCAATTCTTTCTCTAATAAAGTGTCTATCCACCTCAATATGCTTTGTACGATCATGTTGGACAGGATTGTGAGCAATATTTATGGCTACTTGATTGTCACAATATAGTCTCATTGGAACATCTGCTAGGATGCCCATCTCAGTCAATAAGGTCTTCAACCAGAGGAGTTCAGACACTCCATGATCCATTGCCCTGTACTCTGCCTCAGCACTAGAATGAGCAACCACAGATTGTTTCTTACTTCTCCAGGAAACCACACTGCCTCCAACTGAGGCACAATAACCGGATGTAGATCTTTTATCATCGATGGGCCTTGCACAATCAGCATCTGTGTAAGCCTCAACCTTTAGATGGCCGTGGTTGGAATACAACCCTTTTCTAGGGTATCCTTTCAGGTAGGCTAAAATTCTGTTAACTGCCTGCATATGAGATGTCCTGGATTCATGCATATATTGGCTAACCACTCCAATAGCATAGGAAATGTCAAGTCTAGTCAAACAAAGATACAGAAGACGTCCCACCAATCTCTGATATACCCCCCTGCCTAGAAGAACTTCTCCTTCAGTAGAGTTCAACTTGTGGTTGGGATCAATTGGTGTTTCTACAAGCTTACGCCCTAATTTACCAACCTCATGAAGCAAATCAAGTACATATTTCCTTTGTGACAGAAAAATCCCCTTCTTGGATCTTGCAACTTCAATGCCAAGAAAGTATCGAAGATAACCAAGGTCCTTAATCTCAAATTCAGAAGCAAGGAATGACTTTAACTGAGAGATACCTATGATATCATCACCTGTCACAACAATGTCATCAACATTGTTACTCTACCATCAACTCTTCTAATAAATAAGGTGTGGTCAGCTTGAGATTGAGAAAAACCAATCTTTAAGATGGCATTCCTGAACCTGTCAAACCATGCTCTTGGAGATTGTTTTAGCCCATACAAAGACTTCTTCAAGTGGCACACTTTTCCATCACTGTTAGGAAAACTTACCCCAGGTGGTAAGTTCATATACACTTCCTCTTGTAAGTCCCCATTAAGGAAGGCATTCTTTACATCCATTTGATATAAAGGCCACGAGTAATGGGCGGCAAGAGACATGATCACACGAATAGAATTCATTTTAGCAACTGGAGAAAAGGTTTCCAGATAATCAATGCCATAAGTCTGAGTGTATCCTTTGGCTACAAGCCGAGCTTTGTATCTTTCAATTGAGCCATCTGCCTTGTGCTTAACAATATAAACCCACTTACACCCAATAAGAATCTTATCTTTGGGGCAAGGAACAACCTCCCAAATGTGGTTCTTTATTAGGGCCTCCATTTCTTGGTTCATAGCTTTCTTCTAGTGGGGGCACTGCATTGCCTCTATAACACTGCGAGGGATAGAAACAGAAGAGATAGCAGAAGTATAGACATAATAGGAAGGTGAAAGAGCATCATAAGACACATAATTAGTGATAGGATACTTGCTACATGTCCTCTTCCCTTTTCGAATGGCAATAGGAAGATCAATGTTAGAATTAATAATAGGATTGTCAAGAGGTTCAAGATTACCTAAGTCCGAGGAATCAGATTGTGATGGGCATCCTGCTTCAGGAGCCACCCTCTTACTACGCCTGATGAAAAACTGCTGCTAGGACCGAGGTCGATACATAGGAGGAGGAGGAGGAATAAAGGTAGGAACAAGAAGGCAAAAGGGAGTCCAATCTTCACTTGCATTCTCCCCCTGAAGATGATGGGGTGACTGGAAAAAGGAAGAGGATTCAAAAAAGGCAACATCCTTAGAGGCATATCTCTTGCCAGAGAGAGCATCAAAGCATCTATAGCCTTTCCGAACTGGAGAATAACCAAGGAATACACACTTAACTGATTTAGGATCAAACTTGCACCGGGAAGGACTCATATCATGAACAAAACAAACACAACCAAAGACCTTAAGGGGTAGATTAAAAGGAGGTTCATCAGGGAAGAGTAGCTGATGAGGAGAATGAAGGTTAAGGACCCTTGATGGGAGTCTGTTAATGAGATATACAACTGTCTAAACAACATCACCCCAGAAATGAGTTGGAACATGAGTTTGGAACAATAAGCCTCGAGCACCTTCAACCACATGCCTATTTTTTCTTTCAGCAACTTCAAGAAATCTATACAAATGATATTCAAAGTATTCCTTGGCATTGTCAGATCTTATTATCTTAACTCTTTTCTCAAATTGTGTCTTGACCATATTCATGAAGTTTTGAACAATCATAGGAACTTCATCTCTACTTTTCATCAAATAAAGCCATGTATACCGTCTATAGTCATCATTGAAGAGAATGAAATATCTGTACCTCCCCCCCCATACAGGGGATAGCATATGGACCCCAAACATCAGTATGGATCAAGTGCAAAGCAACATTACTTCTTTTACTGCTTGCAAAATATGTGTTTTTACATTGTTTGGATAAATGACAAACTTCACATTCAAAATTCAATTTCAATACAGAATCAAACAAATTTGGAAACAAAAACTTGACAGAATTGACAGACATATGACCAAGGTGACAATGCCATAATTTCAAAAGACTCGCTTTCTCATTGGAATAAGACTCAGTCTGGCTTGAAAATCCATGCTCTGAAGGTCCATCTAGGAGGTAGACTCCATCCACTTCATGCCCACTTCCAATCATCTTCCTCGTGCTCAGGTCCTAAAAAACACAATGGTTGGAAAAAATGGTCACTGAGCAATTGTGGGATTTTGTTAGAGAACTAACAAACAATAATTTTTTTTTGTAGCTAGGGCACATGTAGAATAGAGTCAAGAGAAAGGTTATTAGTGATTCTGACTTCACCCAGACCCGATATTGGGGTCTGAGATCCATCAGTAACAGTAATCTTGCCCTTCCCTGGGGCTAACTTATATGAGGTAAAATGTAAGGCATACCAATCATATGGGCACTAGCCCCAGAGTCTACAATCCATGGGCTAAAGGAGGTGAAACAAGCAAATATAGTACCTGTCTTGGCATATGTACTAGATAGATTACTAAGTCCAGAACCAGATGAGGAGGAAGTACATTCTCTAACTGCAACAATATATTCCTGAGTTTATCCATCACATCAGAGGAGTCAAGCACATCCGAGGGTTGAGCATTGTTGGTAAACTCTAGCAGATTCTAGGTTGAAGTAGAGAAGAAGAAAGAAAAGAGAAAGAAGAAGAAGAAGAAGAAGAAAGAAAGAAAGGTTCGGCCAAACTAGAAGAGAGTCAAAATCCCTCTCCCCTAGCTGACCCACTTGTATTTATTCAAAAACATAGAGTTATAGGAAAGACCATTTTGTCCCTCATAAAAGATGGGACACATAACTTAAACTCAGATACAATAGACCTTTCACTCTCAAGCAGATAATCCAGAAAAACCAAAATACCCCTGACTCGAGCATTCTAACACTCCCCCTCAAGCTGGAGAGTATATATCATATAGTCCCAGCTTGTTACAAATGTAATCTATTCTTCCCCGAGACAATCCCTTTGTGAGGAGATCTGCCCACTGATTTCCTGAGCTCACATGAGATGTGGTTATTACCCCACTTATTACTTTATCTCTTACAAAGTGACAATCAACCTCGATATGCTTAGTTCTCTCATGAAAGACGGGATTGGAAGAGATGTGAACAGCAGCTTGGTTATCACAGTATAATTTCATGGGTTTGTCAATTGAGAATCCCATCTCTTGAAGCAAGTTCTTCAGCCTAACTAGCTCACATGTGGTATGGGCCATAGTCTTGTACTCTGCTTCTGCACTACTTCTTGCCACCACTGTTTGTTTCTTGCTCTTCCAAGTTACAAGATTGCCACCAAGGAAGGTACAATACCCTGTAGTTGATCTCCTGTCTGATATAGAACCAGCCCAGTCAGCATCTGTGTACCCTACTATCTCAAGAGTTCCTCCACTTTGGTATAACAAACCATGACCTGGAGCACCTTTTAGGTACCTAACAATTCTCAGAACAGCTTCCCAGTGAGGAACCCGAGGATGTTGCATAAACTGGCTCACCACACTCACAGCAAATGATATATCTGGTCGGGTAATGGTCAGGTAGTTCAATTTGCCCACCAACCTTCTGTATCTTCCAGGATCATCAAACTCTTCACCCGCATCAACACTCAGCTTGGCATTGAGTTCCATAAGAGTCTCTGCTGGTTTAGCACCTAACAGCCTTGTTTCTTCAAGTAGATCAAGAACATATTTTCTCTGACATAGGTTGATCCCATGTTTTGACCTCGCAATCTCTATTCCCAGGAAATATTTCAGCTTCCCCAAATCTTTCGTATTGAAGTGATCCTGTAAGAATTTCTTCAACCTGTTGATTCCATTGCTATCACTCCCAATTATGACAATATCATCCACGTACACGACTAGCAAGATTTTCCCATCCTTTGAGTTATAGCTGAACACAGAATGATCAACCTGACATTGTTTCATCCCAAAGGCTTTCATCACTTCACTGAACCTGCCAAACCAAGCACGTGGAGATTGTTTCAGTCCATAAATTGCCTTTTTGAGCCTACACACTTTGCCAGACTCCCCCTGAGCAACAAACCCTGGTGATTGCTCCATATACACCTCCTCAACTAGATCACCATGCAGGAAGGCATTTTTGATGTCAAGTTGTACAAGAGGCCAATCATACATAGCAGCTAATGAAATCAGCACCCGAACTGAACCAATCTTAGCCACAGGAGAAAATGTCTCCATATAGTCCACACCATACATCTGAGAATAACCCTTGGCCACCAACCTCGCTTTCAATCGCTCCACACTGCCATCAGGAAGATACTTCACTGTGTAGACCCATTTACACCCAACTGTGTGCTTACCGGAAGGAAGAGCGGTGAGTTCCCATGTGTGATTATGTTGTAGAGCAGAGAGTTCCTCTTCCATGGCTTGCCGCCACCCTAGGGAGGCAAGAGCTTCCTGGACAGTCTTGGGAATGGGAACAGATGAGAGTAATGATATAAATTTGCAATGAGAAGCAGAAAGGTGAGCAGTGGAAACATAGTGTGAAATGGGGTGAGAAGTACAAGTACGTTTACCTTTTCGTAGAGCAATAGGAAGATCAGGATCTGAAGGAGAAGGAGCAGTAGCAGGATCTATCGACAGGGGCTGAAGTGGAGGAGGGCCCGATGCACTTCTGCGGGTATACACTTGAGTGATTGGCGGCTTCTCAGTAGTAACAGGCATAGGATGTGCATCTGCAGTAGAAACAGGAGCTACTGGAAGGATGTCCACAACAGGTACAGGAAGGGGAACCACAGAGGGAGAGGAAGAGACCCCAGCATCTGAGAAGAACGGAACTGACTCAAAGAAGGTGACATCAGAGCACACAAACGATTTATGGGATTTTGGGTTATAACACTTATACCCTTTCTGAGTCCTTGAGTAGCCAAGAAAAATACACTTAGTAGCTCGAGCATCTAGCTTGTCTAACCCAAGCCCCAAGTGTTGAACAAAACAAACACAGCCAAAGATTCTTGGGGTAAGAGGAAATGGAGATAAAGTGGGAAACAACACGGAGAAAGGGGATTGACTTCCAAGGATTGACATGGGCATCCGATTGATCAGAAAACAGGATGTAAGAACAGCATCACTCCAAAAATGTTTTGGGACATTCATATTAATCATCAAGGATCGAGCAGTTTCAAGAAGATGCCGATTTTTTCGTTCAGCTACACCGTTCTGTTGTGGGGTGTAGGCACAAGAAGTTTGATGAATGATCCCATGATGTTCTAGGTATTGCTGAAATGGTGAGGAGTTGTATTCTTTGGCATTATCGGAGCGAAGAATTTTAATATGAACACCAAATTGAGTGCGTATTTCAGCATAAAATTTTTGAAAAATAGGGAACAACTCACTACGATCTTTCATAAGATAAATCCATGTCATCCTTGAAAAGTCATCAACAAAGATTACAAAATACTTATACCCATTGTATGACACCACTTTAATTGGACCCCATACATCGGAATGAACTAAAGAGAAAGGACTTGAGACACGACTATCAACTCTTGGACTAAATGAGACTCTATGATGTTTACCCAATTGACATGACTCACAATCTAATGATGAAAGATGACTCAAAGAAGGAACCAATAACTTCAAGGCCTTGAGAGAAGGATGACCAAGTCTACAGTGCCACTGAAGAGGAGTAAGAGATTACTGAAAAGCTACTGGAGGACCACCACCATCAAGGTAACATAATCCACCTGCTTCATGCCCTCCACCAATCTTCCTCCCCGTCTTGAGATCCTGAAACACACAAGAAGGGTAGAAGGTTACAGAACAATTAAGAGACTTGGTTAATCTGCTGGCAGACATAAGGTTAAAAGGAAACTTAGGAACATATAAAACAGATGATAAAGGCAAGGAGGAGAGATTAGCATCACCAACACCACAGATAGGAGATGTAGAACCATTAGCAAGTGTAACTGTTTGAGGTGTGGAGGAGTGGGAAAGGGAAGAAAATACATCAAGAGTCCCAGACATATGGTCCGAGGCCCCGGAGTCAATGATCCAGTGTGAGTCTTTGGAAGCTAAGCAAGCCATACCTGAATGGGCAAGTGTAGCAGTGTTCTGCTGAGATGTTTGAATGAACTGCTCATATACTGCACGTGGTACACTCACCATTTCCTTCTCAGAAGCACAAGTAGATGTGGAGGGGATTGGGTCAGTTTGCTGACTTTCAGTAATTATGTCACTACCCTTAGTCCTAGCATGGTTAGCCCAAGTGTTGGGTGTACCACGCAAATCATAGCAGAAATTAACTGTGTGCCCCTCTAAACCACAATGTATACACTTTCTCTGAGTATAACTCCTTCCTCTTCCCCGACCTCCCCTTGAGTCTCGACCTCCAGTCCGACCACTAGCCCTGCTAAACATGTGACCACCACGGTTACTTGGGAGTCCACTCCTGACACCACCACTTCTATTTCCACGACCACCCCCTTCAGTCACTACCAAACCAGATCTGTCAGAGAGAGAAGAATGTTCTACCGACTCAATGGATGTCCTCTTAAGACGAGCAAAAACTTCTTCAAGTGAGGGAAGAGCAGATCCTCCCAATATTTGTGCTCTGATAGGCTCATACTCAGCCTTCAACCCCACAAGAAACCTTGTCACATCAAGCTGCTCACGTTGCTGTTGTTGGATCTGAACATCTGATGTTAGAAGATGATACACATTAAGCTCATTACGAATGTTCCTCAAACTTGCATAGTACTCTTCTAAGCTTTGACTCCCTTGCTTCAAATTGAAATACTCTTGGTACAACTGATACACCCTAGTTGTATTGTCTTGTCCAGAGTACAACTTCTTAGCATGATCCCAGATTTCCTTAGCTGTATCTAGGAACATGAAGTTCACACTAATCTTTGGTTCCATGTTGTTCCAGAGCCATGTCATTATCTGTGCATTTACTTGTTCCCAGTCACTGAACCCAGGGGAATCAGAGGGAGGTTTCTCCCCTCTTACATGTTTTACCTTTCTCTTGGCCTTCAAGAACACCTCCACAGATTTTGCCCATGGTACATAATTCTCACCATTCAACTTGATGGATGTCATTTGAACACTTAGATAGTCTGGAGAAAGCATGACACCTGTTTTGTTATCATTCCCATTTTCAAATGAAGCCATCTTAATTATTTTACCTTCAAATATACAACACAACCTCACACTCTTTCACAAGACTTATCTCACTTATAACACCACCAATTCCAGCTTCTTTAAATACACATTACACACACCACACACTAAGGCTGAAATCACTCAGACTTCACATCAAACACCTGGGCTGCACACTGCAAAACCATTCACCATCAACACACTAAGACTGAAATCACTCAGTCTTCACATCAAACACCTGGGCTGCACACTGCAGAACCATTCACCATCAACACACTAAGACTGAAATCACTCAGTCCTCACATCAAACACTTGGGCTGCACACTGCAGAACTGATTACACACAAGGTATAGGAGATCACTTTTAAATATTTTTGAAACATAGATACACCAATCACCATGACACAACCACCACCAATCTACTGCTGTTGTGAACTTCAGCAGTCGACAACTCTTCTTTCAACATACATACGAAGAGAAATGCAGAGGAACACGACTGAGATGCATATCAGTCACTGAGCACCACCACCACAACCAACTTTTGAAACAAAAAAGAAACATTCACAGTCCCTTGGACAAACAACAGTAGTGTTCATACCTGTCCACATTCAGCCCTCTTCGATACTGAATAGAGGGTTTAGTATACCACTCCAACGACCACCACAGCAACGACCGGAGGCATCCTCACCTCCAGGCCCACAAAACGACAGCTCCTTTTCAGCCCCTTATCGAACCTCCACTCAGGTCAGTCGAAAAGGAAGAAGATGACTGTGAAAGTTGGCGGCGAACCCAGAAAGAGAACAGCAGCAAGAAAGAAATGAGGATACGACCTTACAGCTCTGATACCATGTTAGTAAACTCTAGCAGATTCTAGGTTGAAGTAGAGAAGAAGAAAGAAAAGAGAAAGAACAAGAACAAGAACAAGAACAAGAAAGAAAGGTTCGGCCAGACTAGAAGAGAGTCAAAATCCCTCTCCCCTAGCTGACCCACTTGTATTTATTCAAAAACATAGAGTTACAGGAAAGACCATTTTGTCCCTCATAGAAGATGGGACACATAACTTAAACTCAGATACAATAGACCTTTCACTCTCAAGCAGATAATCCAGAATGACCAAAATACCCCTGACTCGAGCATTCTAACAAGCATCATTACCAACTGTAGCCAGGTGAGCATTGCCCTTCTTCCCAATTTTGTACTTCTCCGGCTTTAGATGAGGATTGAGCTTCCAGCACCTTTTTTTAGTGTGTCATGGCTTCTTGCAGTACTCACAAATAACATCCTCGACCTTCTCTACAATGGGATGTTTGCTAGTATTTTGCTTGGGTCGTGATAACATAAAGGCAAAATGATCACTCACAGAGGATTGCATCATGGCGGTTCTTCGACTTTCTTCCCCTTGTACAAGAGAGTAAGCAGTAGCAAGAAAGACAATGCTTGCACTAAGAATGTGTTGCCTGTTGAAATCAAACTCTGGTTTTAAGCCTACGAAAAAATCAAAGACTCTATTCTCCTCTATGTACTTCCGATACTGCTCACCATCTTCAGGGTCCTTCCAAACTAGAGATTTCAAGTGGACCATTTCTTCCCAGATAGACTGTAGAGAAGAGAAATACATAGCAACAGATCTCTCCCCTTGACGCATACTGCAAGCTTCCCTCCTAAGCTGATACACTTAAGCAGTATTGTTAACTTGGAATAAGTAGCAACCACCCTATCCCAAATATCCTTGGCAGATGGAAGAAACATGTAATTTCGAGCAATATGAGGTTGCATTGAGCAAATCAGCCATGACATAACAAGGGACTTATCCTGTTCCCACCTTGCAAATTTCGGGTCTTCAGGACTCGGCTTTACTTCCCTTCCTGTGATGAATCCTAGTTTACCCCTCTAAAAAAATTAGTTCCATCCAGTTTAACAGTAGTTATCATAACATTGGAAATATTTGCAATTCCCGGGAGCATGTCGGGAACCATCTGAAAATCCTTAGATGATTCCATATTCTAATAAGACACCTTTTCACCAACCAAAAAGGACCCCCAACACTTTAACCAAGGTTCCAGACCCAAAAACCAAGTTACTACACGGTTATGAACCATAGGAAGCCTGAAAAAACTAGGTTGGCGGCAAAATAGGAGAAAAAAATCTCCCAAAAATCACACAATGCTCAGAAAATTACGGGACCACTTCCCATCAATCCCAAATTGAAAAACGAATCGAATGGCCTAGGTTTTACAGCAGAAAAAATATCATTAAACCTGTTGTACATGGCTCGACATCAGACCTGGAATTTCTGTGATTTTTTCCTTAAAAAATCCACCAAAAATCATAGAAGCTTCATATGATGACAAGAGTCATACCAAATTTTTTCTAAAATCAGGATGGATCAAACTGTGCTGGTTTCATAGACTGCTGCTGGCACCTGTACAGATTGTTGACGTCATCCAGCGGCGGTCTAACGTCCGCAGTTCGCCTCTAGGTAGGAGATCAGTAGAGAACAACTCCCATATGCTTCTACCCGCTCTGATACCAAGTTGTAAAAACTAGGGTTTCAAGAGAGAGGAAGAAGAGAAAAGAAGAGAAGAAGAAGAGAAAGTGTCGAGAGGTGTGTGTTGTTCATTGTTCACACCCTCAAAAGATTACTTCATAATTTGTGAAAATAATAATTACAAGAAGGCCCCTATATGGGTGCCCAAATACTAAGAGTATAAGAAAGAAGAAAAAAAACCAAAAACACCCATGTTTAGCCATTCTCAACATGATCCATTATGTTGTTTCTTTGGCCAAGTTCGAGTCGTTGGTCTCCAAATAGCCTCTGCAGAGATTCCCAATCTTCTCCACCACCTTGGTACTCCAAAAATGAAGAGGTAAACCAAAGATTCTTAGCTAGTAAGCTTTTCGTACTACCGCATTCTAGTACAATCCCCCCATGTCCCACGGTACCAGAAGTAGCAATTCTCCATCCACATTCCTATCACCGGTGCACCAAACCCTTTTGGGTTCTTCCTCATTTGCAAAGATTGAGAGAATCCTCGAGCCCGATAGCCTCTGTAGTCTCAACCCCCCTTTTACCTTCCATCTTTGCATGGACCAGTTGCTAAAATCCTCCAACTGTTTCACGGTGGAGATTGCACCAAGTAAACAGGTTTTAAGAAACTTCTTCCATTTTTCATTCCCCAACCCTTCCGTGGCAATGAACATGCAATTTCCGTCTGCCCTCACCTCTGCAGATCCTTCTTTAGTACATGACAAGCCACCAACAACCTCAGCGTACGTTTCCTTTCTATTGTTCTGTCGAAATTCTTGACCTGGAGGTCCTCCAAACCCGTCCTTTTCCCCTCGTGTTTCTGCCCGAAAATCTGCCTTCGACCTTCCCCTTTCGTCTCCGTTGTAATTCCACCTTCACTTTCTTTTTAACTTCCTTTTCTTGTGGTTTTATATTTTCCAAAGTTTTCTACATTTTCCAATCTTCATAGCATACCCATTTTGCTTTGATCATATTTTCAACCATAAGGCCCATCCTAATTATCAGACAGGATTTGGGCCTAAGCCCAACCCAAGCCCAAACTTGCACAATGTGTGCTAATCTTGGGACCACCTAGACCTAGCCTAGTTTAGCCTTATTCTCACCCCTAATTGTTAGGTTGTGATTACCAAACTATAAGCAAACAAAAGCATTAAAAATGAAAAGTGCAAAAGAATTACCGCATCACTATGCTCAGGGAGGGATGGAGGACCTCCCTTGGGAGGCTTCAAAACCAACTCTATGAATTCAAGCACATTAGGACTCCAAAATGGTGAGCTTGGTGGAACTTTTTGAGGATTTTCCATGGCCATCTCTGCTCTAACAAGGTCAATAAGAATTGCAATCTGCATAAAAATGTACATTTTAAAAATAAAATTGTGATTCATAAAACAATGAATATGTTGGAATATTACTATGTAAAACATGAAAAAGATGGGCTGAAGCAGCTTACCATTGAAGGAAATCTATTATTTGTTACCAATGCCTTTAAAAGGTCAAACCTATGAAATGCTGGAATGCTAGCAAGTACCTGATGATATTATTGTACAACAAATGGATATAAACATCAATAGAATAAAAGGTCAACACATGAAACTAATAGAGCTAAATAAAGAAAATGAGCAACTGAATATATTAAATTTCAAAGAAAAACTTTATATCAAAGACAAAGATAAAGTGCATTTGGAAGAAGGGGAACACTAGAATGTTCTCCAACAAAAGAGAGATGCAGGAGGAAATTATTGAGCTCGTCACTATTAGAATGGCTCATCGCTGCATACCAGAGAAAAGTTTAGACAATTCAGCACTAATATTATTTGTTGAGGTTGGACTCAGGTTTCATCTTCGTCTGCATCCAGAAATATGCATACAGATTTGGGCTCCACTTTCTCATGGGTCCATCAGGCTAAAGTATTACATATATATTTTGGTCCAATGGGGCAGGATTATTATATCTAAGCGGGGTCCAATGGAGCAGGGTTACTATATCTAAGCTGAGCCTTTGGTCCTTCTAAGGGGATTATTAGGGATATCAATGGCTTGGGTTCAGAACAGGTTCAACTCAACCAGAAGCCAACCCCATCCAACTAAACAAAGTGAGATACCAAATCCAATCTGACTCACCCCACAAATAGTAAACCTATACTCAATCAAGGCTATTTGTACAAATATTTCAGTGCTACAGTGTCAACAGGTCAGGTTTGCCATGGGTTAGCCTCAACTTGAACCCAATTAAGGTTGACCCAACCCTAACCCAATAGGGTTGGGTCAATGTGGGTTTATCATTTAACCCAACCCACTGACATCCCTAGGGATTATGACTGTTATATGCCTTTGGTTGCTTTAAGGTGAAGGTAGAGGAATATTCATACATGATCATTTGGTGGATGAAGAAAAGAGGTAAGAAAAGGAGATGAAAGATGGTGCTGCACTTGGTAGTGGGTCCTACACAAATGGTGTTTGTCCAAGAGACAGATTCTGATGGGGTGTTGATTGCAAGTGAATGTGTGGATGTGAGAAATAGAAGTGGGGAAGGTAAGGTGATTTGCAAACTTGATTTGGAGAAAGCATAAGATTATGTACAACGGGGATTTTTAGAAGAAGTTTGGAGGCTGGGATTCAGGGAAAGATGGAGGAGTTGGATATTTGCATGCATTTCCTAAGTTTCATTTCCATTTTTGGTGAACGGGGTCTCAACTAAATTTTTTTATGCTTCAAGGGGCTTAAAACAAGGGGATCCATTTTCCCTTATGCCTTTTGTGCTAGTAGTGGGGGTTTTGAGCAAGTTGGCAGTCAAAGGTAGAGATGTGGGGCTGTTCTATGGGTTTAATGGTGGCTCCGTTGGTGAGATCTCCAGTTGTTTATAGTGGAGACTCAGTATCAAATATTACTATCAACAGGGTTGGGGGTTTTAAGGGTTAGGGGGATAGGCTACCCCTGTTGTGTAGTCCCAAGAACATACGAATACAAATTGATTTGCTCAGACCTTTACGGTTATTGATCAAAAAAAAAAGTTGGGAGAGACAGAATGTTGCCTACAATATGCTGGCTGGAAAGGCAAATATCTGTCATTTGGGGGGACCACAAATATCTGTCATTTGCCAATTTATTACCTATCTCTCTTAAAGGCACCAACTTTGGTGTTCAATTGAGAAACTCCAAAGGGACTTTTGGTGGAACCAATGTTTTAAAAGGCGTAGGAGGTGTACGCCTGGAGGCGCTCCCAAAACGCCCTGAGGCGTATGCCAGAGGCGCTGACACCTCTGAGGTGTACGCCTTAGGTGCAAGAGGCGTACGCCTCATGCACTTTTTTCATGAGGTGTGCTAGAGGCGTACGCCTCATGCGCCTCATGCACATCTTATATAAAAAGACAAAAAAAAGAAAAAAGAAAAAAAAAGGAAAGGAAAGAAAGGAAAGGAAAGGAAAGGGAAAGAAAAAGAAAGAGAAGAAAAAAAAAAGAGAAAAGGAAAGAAAAGAAAAGGAAAGGGAAGGGAAGGGAAGAAAAGCTAAGGGGAAGAAAGTGGTTTGCCCCCTGCCCCTTCGGTTGGGGGGCGAACCCGCCCCCTTCTCAATGCAGCCCAATTTGTTTTTTTTTAGTCGGGGCTTCAACTAATGTTATGCATCTTTGTTCTTCTTAATATAAAAAATTTTTATTAAAAATAAAGAAAAAATGAGATCCCCCCTTCCTCTTCATCCTCCTCCTAACCCCCCTCCTCTTAAGGAGGCTTACGCCTCCTTGTGTTCGGGAGGCTTACACCACTTGCGTTCTGAACTACGACTCATGCCTCTAGGTAGTGCAACGCCTCATGTCACGCCTCCGCGTTTTAAAACATTGGGTGGAACATAGAAGCGGAAAGGAAGAAATTTCATTTGGTCAAGTGGGACTTGGTATGTAGAGCTAAAAAAGATGGGAGCTTGAGAGTGAGAAGGGTGGGAACTTTCAATAAAGTCTTGTTGGGAATATGGATGTGGAGGTTTGGGAGGGAGAGGTAAACCCTTTGGAGGAGGGCTGTAGCATGTAAGTATGGGCCTATGGGGTGGTGATCTTTGGGTGCGATTCGAGGGAGGTGAGATCATCCTATGAGGTAAGTGTGTGGAAGAGGATAATGAAGTTCAATTCATTGATGCAACCTTTCTTTTCTTGGAGAGTGGGGAATGTGTCTAGTGTAAGATTTTGGAAAGATTAATGGTTAGGAGTTGAAAAGCTTTGTGATCTTTGCCCAAGGCTTTACAATTTGAGCAAGAAAGTGGTGCCTATTTTCCACCGCTATGAGATCAGTAATGGTTCAGTTGTATGGTGTCCTACATTTGGAAGACCTTTATTTGATTGGGAGGTGGAGCGTGTAGGGATGCTGGCAAAGTTACAAGAGGTGTTGATTGACCCCTTGGCTTCAAATTTAAATGGTGAAAGGAATGTAAAGAAGGAAGATTCACAGTCAAGTTTCTCTACAATGCTCTGGTTAGAAATCGAGTGGAGGCCGATTCAATTAGAGGTGTTTGGGGGAAACCAATTCCTCCAAGAGCAGAGGCATTTGCTTGGTTGGTCTCAATGGATAGTATCCTCACTCAAGATAAGTTGAAAAAAAGAGGATTTCAGTTTCCAAACAGAATTGCTACTTTGTGAAAGGCATTTGAGGCTTACTTCTTCAAGCTCTTCAGGGTGGTTGGGTGGTCCCCGATCAATTACAATGAGATCTTCAGTTGCAGGCCAAGAGTTCAATGAAGCTCTAAGTTTAAAATCATTTGGAGTTGCATTCCCTTTGATGTCTGTTGGAAGGTTTGGAAGGAGAGAAACAAAAAAATGAAGGAAAGATGAAAAGCAATGAAGTAGGGGTGGTAATTAGCTCAAGGATAATTGGCTGGGTTTTAAATCTTCATAATTGGCTGTGCAAAGTGAAGATGGGATGGTGTTTCATGCTTACAACACAAAGTGAATCTATTCATGGCAGATTTTGGGACTTCGGAGGAAGGTCTTGCATCAGTTTGGGTGCTTGGAAGTTCTATCAAGGTCGTGGTAGCTGAGATGGGGTTCAGTATCGCGAAACCTTCCTCCACAGATGTCCGATTCTGCATGTCTCAAGAGGCTGCCCTTCAAACGAAGAGGTAGAACATTGGACATCTCTCCAGTAGCGGAACCTGCAAACTCCGTCTATGCGAAGACTTGAAGGGAGCAAGTGGCTCATCATTTTTGCTTTAGAGGAAGAAGCACGCAGAGTATTTTTTTTCTTTTTTGATCAGCAAGAAATTTTTAATTAAAACAGAGAAAATCAGTTACAATAGTTAAACTTTGCAGAGAAGCATTAATCTACTCTACAACCACCATCCCATTTGCATTCCGTTTGACCCAACCAAACTGAGAGTTGATCCTCCTTGCAAGTATGTCAATTTCTCTGAAGATAAATTTGAGCTTCCAAGGTACTGATGTGATATTTTTAGCCCAAGAAATGACCAATAGTGAGTCTCATTCTATTTCTAAGTCTGTTGTACCCATCTGCTCAGCCATCTTTAGACCTTGAATTAGGGCTAGAGATTCAGCCTGTATTGAGTCACCACACCCAGATGCTTTCTAAACACCCCCCCCTATGCCTACCCTTCCTGGGTTGCCAAAAGAACTCCCATCAAAGTTTAGTTTTAGTTTGTTCAGTGCCGGTGGCTTCCATTCCACACTCACAATTACTTTGGGTGAATCTGTTTGTGCTACTTCAGCCCACCTTCTTAGAATCTCACTCGTGGAGTAATTTTTGAATAACTCCATGGGCTTCACCCAATGTACAGTTATGATTTTTATGGCTTCAATAACTTCCTCCTTTGATTTTCTTTTTCCAGAAAAAATTCTTAGGTTTCTTTCCTCCCATATAGTCCATACTGTAGCTGCTCTTGCTAACTTCCATAAGCACTTTCCTCTTTTCTTCTGTTGTCTCGGGAAGGAGGGGCTGAAAAGACTTACCACATCCTGTGGGGGAACCCATATGCATCCAAAGAGAGAACAAACAACATTCCAAATACCAGAAACAAAAGAGCAGGATAAAAGTAAGTGGGTTAGGGTTTCACCACAATCCGTACAAAGGACACACACATGAGGAGAGAGGCAATTGTTTGGCCTCCTTTTCTGTAGCACATCACAAGTGTTTACCTTCCCTAGGAACACTTCCCAACAGAAAGCTTGTACTTTTGGAGGGATCGGTTTACACCAGATTTCTCTCACTAGGAAGTTCACCCTCATAGGATCAATGTGAGTGAGCAAACCAAAGAAAGATGCACAGGAAAATAACCCATCAGGAGTTGGGGACCAAACTCTACTATCAGCTATAGATTGGTCCAAGTAGACCCTTTCAAGTGTTGAGATCAAAAGCACTAGAGGCTCACATTCATTTTCCCTCAACCCTCTTCTGAATCCAAAATTCCAAGAGATAACCAAATCTGAAAGCAAACCAAAACTAGCAACAGGTTTGTTTTTATGATTTGATAAGGAGTAGAGGTGAAGCACGCAGAGCTTTTCACTCCCAAAATCTCTTTCTCAATGGGTTGCATTTCTCTTTGTCGCATTGGACCCAAGTAGGCTGCTCGGAAAGATAGAGTCGTGGTTCCGGAAATTGGTGAATTAGAGTGTTCGGTGTTCCTCTCTCAATCTAGTGCCAAACAGTCTTCAAGGAGATTGGGGACGCAATTGGTGATTTCTTCATCGTGGACCCAAACAATCTCGCTTGGAAAAATCTCGAAGCCCTCAGTCTTCTAATGTGGAGCAGGGCAGTTCGCGACATCCCCAAAATTTTAGAACTTGAAGTAAGAGGCGTCAAGTATCTTTTGTGGATTGTAGTAGAAGATATTGAGTTCCCAGTTGTCTTCTGAACTAAGAGTTGTAGCAAATGGGATTTCAACCTACAATCATCTGCTCTATCTCTGTACACGGGATTGGAACAAGTGCACCTTGTTTCGACGCTAGGGTTAGATCTGGGGAATAGTGGAGGCTTTCCATTCGATCGTGGGGCATCTATGGTTTATGTCAAATGGAAGCGCCGTAAAAGAAGAAGACGAAGAGGGAAGAAGTGGTAGGTTCTACTTCACAAGGTAAGCAGAGAGACTGGGGAAAGGGAGTTGCATAGGCTCCCAGCGTTGGAGGACATTCAAGCGAGGGCTTGTCCCCAGAGTCAATCTTCTTTAGCAGGTGGGAAATCTGAGGTGGCATAGCCACTAGTCAGAGCTTCGCTAGACTTGGTGCCATCAAAGGACCGGCCGCCAAAGAAAACAAAAACTTCAAGCTTCTCTACTCAACGGTGGGCGGGATTTTCAAATTTCAATCTGTTTCCAAGTATGTTAGGCGGGCGGAGAATGTTTAGTTCATTTTCGACATGGGGGTTGGGTCGACCTTTATGGGTCAACCTAATTTTTTTTATTCGCCCACCTAGTGGCCAAGTTCATGGATTGGGCTCACCTTGTTATGCTTTGAAGCCCATTCGGCAAGATCCTCTAAAGATCTCATCCCTTTGAAATCCATTTGGTAGAGATTTGAGAGAATTAAGGACCCTTCACGTGGTGATGAAGGGAACCATCAACCATCTATGCCAAAATCCTTCATCCAGGAATGAAAGTTTGACCATGGTTTTTAAAATCGGACTAGACAGGGAACTGTTCTGGGATCCATTTCCTAGGTCGAACGGTCCAACAGTCCAATCCAAACGAACCACTCGCTCTAACAGAAAAAATTAAAAATTAAAAAAAAAAAAAACGGCCAAAAACCATTCCCAGGTCAAACGGTTCGACGGTCCAACCGCCTGGGTCAGCGGATCGCTGACCAAATCAACAATTTTTGGCCAAAAAGTGGCTTTGGGGTTAAATGGAACCGGTCATTCCCGGTTTTTCTGGTCCAACCATGCGGTCTGGTCCAGTTTTGAAAACATTTAGTCTGACTGAAATGTAGTCAGGTTTGACATCTCGTCTAGCACAAGGTGAGCCCAATTTTGATGGGGACTTGGTGAGTGAGTCCCTCTCTGACCTACAAGAGGAGGAAGGTTGCTCTGAACAGGTGGTTGGTGTAGATCAGGTGGAGAAAAAATGGGTTTCAGGAAGCTTCTTGTGGTGTCCTACCCAATGGAGCAAGAACCTCAAATAAGGGACTGGTTTAGAGCTAATTTCGCCAACAAGGTGAAGGCTCATACCTCTTAGAATGACATTTGTTCTGTCTCAGATGCAGATGTGGAGACAGAGAGCTCGTGGTCAGATTTCTCTTCCGCACATTTGATGCTTCCGTTAGGGAGCAGAAAATCCAAGTTATTGATTGATTGGTATGATTTGTTGGTTGCTAATCCTCCTTCCTGAGGGGGAGGGGTAGAAGAGGCAAAGATAAAAGCAACTCGACCCACTAAACTAGCCGTCTTCCTGCCTTCTCTTGTTTTGGGGGTGTGTTTTTGGCCATTGGATTTAGGTTAGACTGAGGCTCTGATGTTGGATGTTATCTCATGTGTTGTTTTGTTTTGTTGTTTCTAGCCCTTGAGTGAGTGTGTTCAGGTTGGGAGTCGGTCTTTTTTGGGGTCTACTGGGCTTGTTTTCCTTTTGTATACCTCTTGTATACTTTCTTCCCATTTCGTTTTTAATAAAAACTACCTTACCTTTTGCAAAAAAAAAAAAAAAAAAAAAAAGATCTTCAAAATTTGAAGGCCACAGGAAAGATGATTTTGGAGCAGATTTGTGGTGCACTTTGAATGATTGATTCTGTTTTCTTTGTATTTTGGATTAGTGTCTTTGTTTTTCATATTTTCTTGGTTTGTTCGGTTTTGTTGTTGACTCCTTGTCACCATAGACGATGAATTTGTATCTTTTTCCTTGTTAGCAATAAAGTTTTTTTCTTTATTTATCTCCAAAAAAGAGGTAAGTATCCTTGTGCTGTGTTGTATCGAAGAGGCTAGAATTAGGCTGCAATCAAGTTGGATTCAAGATTGGATCCTGTTTTAAGGTGGAGGTAGAGGGGGATTCATACATGGTCATTTGGTGGATGAAGAAAGGAGGTGAGTATCCTTGGTTGTGTTGTATCAAGGAGACTAGAATTAGGGTTGTAATCAGGTTGGATTCGGACCGGATCCTGCTACATTCAAATTTGATCTAATTGCCAAATGTTAGATCAAAATGTGAATTGATATCTGATAAGTTGAACTCGGATTTTAATCACATTGAATTTAATCACCATCATCTAAGCCTTGTCCTAACTATATGGGGTTGGCTGCCTGAACCCTGTTTAGTCATTCCATTCTGTTTGGCACCATCATTAAATTATGGACACTTAGATCATTTCTTATTACTTCCACCCGAGTCTAACTTTCTGTGCTTATAATTAAAAAAAAAAAAGTTAATGTTATATACATAATTATATTATGTTATATATATAAAATAATAATATTTCATCGGGCTCGGATTTTAATCTGATTGGATGAGGTTAAATCTGCATGTGATCTTATTTGGATCAGTATGTCAAATCACTAGGAGACCAAGAGAAGACCTCAATCCACTTGGTAGGGAGTGGAGTTAGCAATGAATTGTGGGCTTCACCCTACAAGATTAGCTTGTATTTTTCTTGTATCTTGGGGTTTAAAGGATGCTGTTTCTTTGATCAAGGTTTAAAAGATGCCGTTGTAAGTGAATTTATGAGCTTTTGTTTTGTTGTCCTTGCGCAGCATCTCTTCATTTCACATAGCAATAAACTTTTGATCAAGAAGTTGAATAGAGAAAGGCAACCATATCAGCAGCAGTAACTGTTTATTAATTTAAGATACAAGAGTTATGTATATGCATTAGTAAGTTTGCCACCCCTTTGTGTGGCCAAGCAAAAGCTCCCCACCCCTTTCTTATTGTTCTTTCATTTTTGGCGTTACAACTTTCACCATTGGGAAATCAGTCCCCAATACATCTGATTCCTTCATACACCCTATCTAGCTATGAATCTGCCACACTGTTGGCTGAACATGGAATCCACCTATATGCCCCCCCCCCTAGCCTTCTCATTCCTTTAGTGCCCCTGATTTCATGTCTGTAATGCCAAAAACTCATCCTATCACTTAAACAACCATTCCACCACCACATGTAAATCACCTTCCACGACAAGATTCTCGATGTTGCGTCTCTTTTCCATCCTTAATCCATGTTGCATTGCCATGACTTTCGCCCTAGTTGTGTCTCTATAACCTATAGAACCAGAATAGAAGGCCAAAAGATGTTCTTCACTATCTTTGATACCTGCCCCCCGGTGGCCCAATCCCAGACTCACCTGGATTATAAAGTATTGCAACCATCAAAATTTAACTTTTATCATACCCCCTATCAGGTGGCATCCAATTCAAAATCACATATCTTCTAGTAAATGAGTTTACAATA
The DNA here is from genome assembly GCF_055504915.1 of Nelumbo nucifera. Classification (NCBI taxonomy): domain Eukaryota; kingdom Viridiplantae; phylum Streptophyta; class Magnoliopsida; order Proteales; family Nelumbonaceae; genus Nelumbo; species Nelumbo nucifera. The sequence goes on along the minus strand of NC_142656.1, from coordinate 18,644,679 downwards.
CTTTGTGAATTCCTAATGAAATTAAGGGTCGTAAAATCAGCAAAAGCATCCAATGAGCCACCTTAAAAGAAATATCTCTATCAACACTTCCTTAGACAGCATTCTCTCTTTAAAATTCTGTCATTTCTTTCCTCCCAAATACTCCATAGAGTGGCTCCTCTATTAAAACTTCCTTAGACGGCATTCTCTCTTTAAATATTCTAGCATTTCCAGCACATCCATTGTGCAAGTCTCCTGAATTTGATGATGGATATGTCAACATGGGTACAATCTCAAAATAAGTATATCCATTTTGTGTGGTTTAGCCTTTCAAGGTGAGCCTTTACTCTCATGATGATTAGGCATCACTTGCAACTAGAACTAAAATAAATTTCTATAACTTACAATTGCATAGGTATCTAGCAACTAAGCAGTAAGCAAATAAGCAATTAAGTACATAATAGATAACAAAAGCAAATAAATAGAGAATTCTTTCAGGGGGAAAAAAGAATAATGATATACCAATCTTCATATTTTTGTCTCTACTGTCCCCAAGTCAATCATGAGAACAAATGGTGAATCTTCTTTTTTTTATCAATAATGGTGAATCTTCTTGCAATCATAACAAGGGACTGTAAGGGAGAGACTTTACTGAGCAGTGCTGTAATGTTTGATGTTTATTGGATCAACCTTTTCTAATAAGGGTTGACTTCTGTATTTCAGTTTAATTTATCTCTAATGAAAGTTATCATTTCTGATCAAAAAATAAATAAAAATCTTCTTGCAATCCTTCTGAACCAGAAAATCAGCATCTGAAGGCTAAAGAAGAGACATTATCTTTGTCTTTCCCCTAACCGGTGCTTCCTGTGTAAGGCCCAAAATGAGGACTGTTACCATCTACTGATATCCTGCTTCTTTGTTGCAGCTTTATAGAGTTAGAGCTTTAGTTTATTTTATTATTATTATTATTTTTTATTGGAAACGGTAACTTCATTAATACAATATTAAGTACAAGTGTACAACTGTCAACCCCTAAAAAGGTATTGAGTCCCCAGTAATCTTTTTTACAAAACTGCCCAGAACATACCCTCCCTCACAGTCCCTTGTTTAGCCAACGTATCAGCTAAGCCATTAGCTGATCTTCTTGTCCATTTGGAGTAAGCACCAACCTCCCTTGTTATATTGAGGATTTCCCTTATGGGCTGTCTATAAATCCAGGCTCCCAACTTACCTGATTGCAACCAATCAATTAACTGTTTAGAGTCTTCCTCTATCTCAACTTGGTGCGACCCCAATTGTTCGGCATATCTTACACCTTGAAGCAAGGCCATCACCTCCGCTCTCAATGAGTCCCCCACTCCTATTGGCCCCGAAAACATAGCCACAATTCTGTCATTTTCATCTCTGAAAACTCCCTCTATACCTGAAGGGCCCAGGTTACCTCTAGAGCTCCCATCAAAGTTCAATTTCATTCTTTGTTGTGTTTGTGGGGATCACAACTCCCGCACGATAGGTTTTATGGAGGTTGTAGTTGCCACCACTCCCCAATTCCTTTAAATGTCTTCAGCTGAGAAGTCTTTAAATAAATCCAAAGTTTTCAACCATTGAATAGTCACAATGGTTATTCTTTCTACAATTTCCACCTTGTATTTCTCCACTCCTTTGAAGATTCTATTCTTTCTTTCTTCCCAAACTGACCATAGGATAACTGCTCTTGTGACCCTCCACATTATTCTTTCACGCTTCTTCGGTTGCCTAAAAAAGCTTGGGTCAAAAAAGCTTACCACGTTGAGGGGAGGTGTCCATCTGCAACCAAAGATAGAAGAGAACCATGTCCAAAGAAAGCACACAGATAGACAAGAAATTAATAGGTATGTGATTGTCTCACCAGAACCCAAGCAGAGGCTACAAACATGAGGTGACAGGCACAAATTTGGCCTTTTTCTTTGCAACATATCGAGGTGGAACCCACCGCCTGATGTAAGTATGTTGTTTAATCCATCTACTCTTGGGTGGCACACGAGAAGAGGTAAAATTATGAGGAAATGTATCAGGGCAGCTATCTTATGGATTGTTTGGGTGGAAAGGAATGCTGGAATCTTCCTAGAGAAGGAAAGCAGTTTGGCTGAAGTGAAGGACTATATCTAAATAAGAGCAATCCATTGGCTGAAGACCTTGGTCCTGTTTGCTGAATTCTCCTTTGATGATCTTTGGAGAAATTGGTTTGCAGTGGCTAATACCTCCACTAGGAAGAATAGAAGTGTGGTAGAGTGGAAACATCCTCCAGAAGGTGTCATTAAATTGCACTTTGATGGTAGCAGCCAAGGTAATCCTGGGCCTTCAGGTGTAGGGAGTGTGCTAAGGAATAAGGACAGCAACATTATCTCCTTATTTTCAGGACTGGTGGGAGTGGAAGATTCTACAAGGGCAGAGATACTAACTGCTGTACAAGGGATCTAGATTGCTAACCACTTTGGGGTGGAACATCTTCTAATGAAGGGGATTCTCAGGTGGTAGCACAGTGGCTATCAAACCTGGATGCTGCCAATTTGAGGCTATACAGACCTCCTCAGAAAAGTGAAGATGCTAACTAGCAAAATGAGAGTTGATGTTAAATGGGTAAGCAGGTCAGTGAATATTGTGGCTGATTCCTTGGCCAAACAAGGGGTAGCCAAGAAAGCTCTTTTTTGGGCTACTTTATAACTTGTTCTAGTGATTTTGAAAAGTTGTAATTGACTACTTTAGAGAGGTTGCATCTTGTGTTTCTCCTTGGGATGCTTGTATTTCTTATCTTTGGTAAATGGTGATTAATAAAATTCACTCAATTATCCAAAAAAAAAGGAAGCATCTCTTCTCAGTCAAACCCTTTGCATAATATACTTGCATATTTGAGTCTAACACACTCTTCCTTTTCCCTTTCAAGACCATTTGAGCAACTAGAGTTCCATCCAAAGTAGCCCTTTTGATTGGGAAGTGCCTCACTAAGGACAAATTACATGGATGAGGTATGGAGCTCCCTATGCAAATTGTGTCCTTTGCAATAATGGGTGCCTAGAATCAGCCAATCATCTTTTTATACACTGCACACTAATGTCCAAACTGAGAGTCATTTTCTTCATTCCCTTAACATAAGTTGGGTGTTTCCTAAATTTTCCATGGAGGCCCTTCTTAATGTCAACCGGCTCAGAAAAAAGGCAGAGTAGGTTGGTGTCTAATCCCTGCAGCCATTTTTTGGACCATCACGATGGAGAGGAACCTCAGAATTTTTGAGAATACCAAGTCTCAAGATGATAAAACCTGTAAAGTTATGGCAAAGAGCCAAAGACTTTTTCATAGCCCTCAGAGAAAAAAGAATTTCATAATATCCAAGCATCTCACTTTTCTGACCCCCAGTAACATGTTAAGGTGTAATTGATTTTGTATTTATTTTGGTGTTTTTTGTACAGCCTCTCACATATAGGAGTGGTCCCCTCCACTGGCATTATAGTTTCAAATCGATGAAAACATAATACATTATCGACTCCCAGAAAAATATGAACCATTGAACAAATAAATTGTATTTGATTTTAGTAAAGCATGTGATATTAATTACATTATACTTGGCATTTAAATTTTATATATGTACATTTGATGCTTAAGGTTATGATTGGTGACTGCTTGATGGGCATTGATTGCTTATACCCTAAAGCAAAAAGTAGTTGTCCTGGCTAGGCAAGTCAATATCCTAGGAACTCTTAATCAACAAGTTGAAATCTTGAAATTGCAAATATGTTCACAACCACAGCACAATAAACTAGACAAAATCAGCATTGCAATTTGTAAGATGATCAATGGACAACTAAAAATTTCGAACACATACTAAAGATACCATCCCTTACCCTTTTCAATGCAGTGAAGGCCTTCTTCCTTACTTCTGCATCTGATGCATAGATGACAATCTTTTCAATTGCCTGGCATGTTTCATTCTATTGTTAGAGAGCAAAAACATCACAACAGTGCAAAGACACAAGAAATGGAATAATAGTACCTTTAGTGTAGCAAAAAGACCAGGTATATAAAACTGGCAATCTATATCTCCATTTCTGTTTTCAGTGCTGTTTTTTTCTGTAATACATAACAAGAACTCGATTGCATGTCTTTTCAATAACCATGGTTGATCACTTGAAGAAAGTATATTTTGTAGCATTCCTATTGCTTGCCACTTCTTAGTCTGACTATTTAGGAGTTTATCCCTTAGAAGAGTCAAATCCTCCTCAGCAGCCTTCACAACTTCATCAGAGATATGGCCCCAAATCACTGGAAGGAAAATGGAAGAACATGAATGGGTAAAGAAATACAGGAAGAGAACAACATAAGCATTCAGAGTAAGGGGAGAAATACACAACAGCAAAGGTACTCCATAGATATGATGTATCAGTAAAAACCTGCTAGAGATGCTCCATGTTTGACCAAAGAAAAACAATTCTCGAAATCATCACTGCCCTCTACAACACTTTGTTGAAAAATGAATTAGAAAATTTTTCAACTTAGCAATGGAGTAGAACAAGGACAAGAGTCCACCAACAAAATTTCTAAGTTACCTCCAAGAATGACACCATTAGATGCATCAACATCACCTCCAGTTATAAGTCCAAGGTAGGATAAGCCACAAAATGGAAGTAAGCGGGACAGCTGTTCCACAAATGGAATACAGCTTAGAGCTTCATCCATTATGCCACTGGAAACAAGAGCCTGAACACCATATTGGGCTTCATAAGCAACTAATTAATGGGAAAACTTTGAAACACATGAACTTTCAAAACTAAAGCCTGCCCATCAACAGGCAACCTTGAAGGAAAGTGCATCACTGACACACCCATCCCCCAAAACACGGAGCTCAAAATATGGAGCAAACACAAAGTAAAACCACAAAAGAATGGGAACACAAGTTTTGCATGAATTTCTAACCATAATTTGGAGGACAAATAGGGCAAGTAAAGCAACAAGCTCCTCTTTTCTTCCGCCCTCCTGTTTAAGGAAACAAAGGTAAAATTAGAGAGACAAAGTAGACCATACATCAAGAACAACAGCAACAATCTCATAAAGCAGGAGGATTTCTTTAACGATCGCATACCAACTTTTGGCAAACTGCTTGCATGGAAGTGGCAATGCTAATTGCTCTGACTATCAAATCCTTAACAGAATCTTTATCAGCATCTGATTCTGAAGTGATGGCTTTTAGAACATTGAGGATACCAGGGACTGCTACCTTTATTTGCTCAAAGTGGCATCTCTGAATACAAAGAAATACTGAAAAGGCAAGAATAAGTAGTGCATCAATAACTTCACCAACTAGTCGCAGATAAATTTTGTAGCTTCTAATCTTTCAAACAACATATTAAAACAAAAACATGGGTACTAGTTGACTAAGCTTCATTATAGAATACCTCAAGATACCCTAACAAAACTGGCTGAGAAATTTGTGCACAAATTCTAACTTATCAAACTCTCTTGTGCACAAGTCCTAGCATATCAAACTGTCCAAAGGTATCAAAAAACTCTTGTTAGTGCAAATTTCTGATAACTTGTGGTCAGACTTCAGAGAAAACTAACAAAGACCCAAGTGTTATCTCATTCAGTATACAGGTCAGAGAACTCAAAACAAGACCCTGTCCAAAGGTATCGAGAAGCTCTTGTTAGTGCAAATTTCTGATAACATGTGGTCAGACTTCAGAGAAAACTAATAAAGACCCAAGTGTTATCTCATTCAGTATACAGGTCAGAGTACTCAAAACAAATGCCTGCACCTTGTTCAGAGCAAAAAAAGCTCACATTTTTGCCTCATCTGGCCTGTTTCATTCAAAGGATTTCTGTGCATCAGTAGTTTTGTTTTTTTCCTTTTTTCTCTATTATTATGTTTGGATGGGTTAGCATTATAGCATGAGATTCAAGTCAGAAGTTATATCAATTGTTCTTTCACTAAAGGGACAAAATAATAGCCTCCCTAGAAACCTGTCTTTACTAAACACACCTTCATATGGCCTATACAGGAAAAAGAAGCCAACAACAAAAATGCACAAAGATATATTAAATCATCCAACTGGTAGACTCATACAGGAAAAATTAGAAATAGATAGATAAAACTTAAAAATAAAACTGAGAAAAGATATTTTACAACGTTTTCTCCAAAATTCGAGGAAATAACCCATGAGTCCATGACTAACACGCATAGTTGTGTACTGTGTTATAAAATACTTTTGTATTTTAAATTTTTGACATTATAATTATAAAATAGACATTATTAAACTAGAATATTCATTTTATGTGTTTATATACTAATTTCTTTTTATTATTTTCTTATTTGTTAGGGTCCCATGGTTCAAAGTATCGATACACCTCTGTGTATTGGCAGAGGTGTATCAGTACTTATAATGATATTCCCCCTAATTTTTTTATTTTTTTGGTTTTCAATTTCATTTTTAAATATAGTTATGTATATTACTTTAAAAATGTGTTCCCGAAAACACCTATAAACAGGTGTATCGGGACCCCAAAGATACAATACAATACGCCCGATATGGGGCATATCGTATCAAAATTTCAATCCTTTATCGAATCCTCACAGATTTCAAAACCTGAACCAATAAGCAATGGAAGAACTTAAAATTTTGTCTAATCAACACATTTTCTTCTTCCACCTTTTCTTTTCTTCTTTTCCTATAACAAAAGTAGGGGTTCAGCCCCTATATTTTTTTAATTTTCTTTCCTTTCTTCTTTTTCTTCTCATAAAATGTTGATTTTTCTAGATTTAAACATGAAATGTATACTTCTCTTATGAAAATTACGGATAATTATTAAGGAAAGATGGTTATGGAACCTAGGGAACTACCCTAGGATATATGTTTTACTTAAAAGAAATCCATCGCCTAGGTGGGCACCTAGGCGACTAGGCGACAAGGCACCCCCTGTCACCTAGCCTCGCCTTGGCACCTTGAAAACTATGCTAACATGTAATATGTACTTAAAAAAAAAAAAAAACTGACTGCACTGCCTTTTAACAGCCCCCCACTACTACAAATTTAAACCCCATTAACAAAAATAGGAGTAAAACATCATATGAAATTCTACTCTACCAATAAGAAGATCATGCAATTCAATAGTGGAAGCAGACTAAGACATAGGAGCTGAGAGCAATATTTAGATGGACAATATAATCAACTAATTGGCGGAGAGGATAAGACTAACTGGAGGCATGAGGGGCAAAGGAGAGTTCAAAGCAGCATGAAAGTGGCAATCGGAGCCGGGGATTGAGGCAAAGAGGTTTAGGTTTGAACAGGCAAGATCCAGTGGAACGGACATACTGAAGATAAGAGAAGGAAGCAGGGCGACCATACTCTTACCAGAGGATTATTTTTTTTTTTTTTTGATAATTGATTCTTACCAGAGGATGTTACTCTGTGGGTGAAGGGATTTCGGATGGAGCACTTAATTCCATCAAAGTAGTGGGTCGGAAAAACTCCATGACAGTGCCAGGGAAGAAACTTGAAGTAGAACTGAGAAGGAACAAGAAGGGGTGGTTTATTACTATAATGGAACTCTTTAGCACAAAAGGAAGACAACTAATTTGTGTACCGGAAGGGAAAAACCAGCTGGGTTGAGTAGCTTTTGTGGGCAAGCTGCAGTCCTTTCTCATAGCTGCAAAACTAAAGGAAACAGAAAAAGGGGAGCAACTCGGAAAAGGCAATGAAGAGAAAGATCAAGAGGATCAAGGGGAGGGGAATGAAACCAAGGTGTATAAACCCACTGAGGTGCAGAGTGCTCTGAACCCTGGTATTGCAGCGGTATGTTCAACCGGCTGCCACAGAGTGGTAGTTGAAGCTGGGACTGATACATGGAAGAAAAGAATGGTCTTAACGGCGAAAGAGGGAGTAAAGGACTGAGCGAAAATCTTGGATGCAGTTGCATCGAGAGTAGAACCTGCCATGGAGGCGATGTTGTTTCCGTTTGCAGACTGGAAAGCTATTCTTGACGTCGGCGAGTTGGATTTAAGCTTCAACATAGTAACAGTAGACGGGGGTCTGATTCAGATTCAAAATTGGACGCCAATCTGCAAGGAGGTAGAACTCAAAGACGGAAGCTTTCGGTTGAAGCTACTTGGGCTTCCCTTTAATCTGGGGTGTGAGCCGGTACTTGAACAAATTGTATGCAGCATGGGGAGAGTCTTACTGGAAATATACCAAAGGGATTTGAGTGCAGTCGAGGTTCAAGTGGCAGGAATGAAGCAAGAAAACCTGGCCTGGTCGTTTGAAGTTTACTTTGGGGGAGCCTGGTATCAGGTGTGGGTGGCGTCAGAGATTGAGGCGCTGTGGTGAGGAAGGACTCCAGAGGTTGAAGACAATGCCAAGCTGGCAGGTTGGAGGTCACGTGGGCGGAGGGGACTGGGGGAGGAAGAGGAAATGACTAAGAATGTTAAAATGGAAAAGAGCCAGTCAAATCGGATAGACCAACCAACAAGCCAGCCATTTAAAGTAATTAATTTTTTTTTAATTAGGCAAAAACAGGGCAGGTGAGTTATCCTATGCTGACGTGGTTAAAAAAATTGATGGCCCTGGTTACACAAAACATTTAACAAGGTCTGAACCAGCTGGGTCGGTGGGTGGTCTAAATAGTGAATCGGGTGACCCTTATAAGAGCCCACGTGACTACTTAAGTGGTCACGTGACTGGTCACGTGGAGCAGGATAAGCTTGCGATGGATAAGGGGACTTAAAACAGGGAATCCCGTCTATCATCGTCCAGCTCAAGTCGTTTCGGTGGAAAGGAGTCATAGGGGTGGAAACCAGATCAGGAGAACTCCCTACAGTGGTCTTCCCATCCAAACCACACTACTTCTAATGCAGCACCCTACTCCTCTGAATGCCCGAACCCCAGGTACACAAGGGAGAGACTAGAAGAAAGGGAGGGAGAAGAGAAAGGCTGGGTGGAGTGTTCTGAGGAGGAAGACGAAAGCAGTGACAGATCTGATGAAAATACCAGCATAGGAAGTGTCAACGACGAAATTGGTTGAACTATGGAGTTGGCAGGTGACTTGAATATCAACAGCCTTTTTCAAGGAAAGATGGTAGAGGAACAGAGAAGCTATTCAGAGGATCTGAAAGATGCTATAGACGATGGAAATAAACCGGGAATTTGTAAGGAAGCAGGGATTGAAGGCACTTCAAAATCTGAATGCCCTCCAAAGGCTCAGACTGCACAAGATGCTAATTGCGAATCAAACCAGGGAAACCTGAAGCCGAGCAGAGAACATACTGGAAAGGGGAAAGCCACAGGGTGACAGAGAGGATCAATATGCTGACCGTGAGACAAAATCGTATTCCCACCAACCGAAGGAGACAGATAGAAACTGGATTCCAACACAGGATTAGGTAGGAAACAATAGCCAATTCCACATCCCACCTCTCGAACAAACCCAGGTAATCAAGTGGTTTCGGCTTTTTCTACTGATGAGTGCTCTGTGTTTTGTGTTCCAGATTCCATTCCCATCCTAAGTCCGACAGTACAAGGAAAAGAAGCCAATCTAGGTGAATGCTACTCCAGGTGGCTGAGGGGAAGGTGGAGGATAGTGGGGAGCTGGTGGATGTAAGGTTCAAGAATAGGAAGGTGTGGGAAATAATTGAGAAAAACTTCAATGAGGTTGAACAGCATGTGTTACAAAGAAGGGACAAAATTGAAGCACTAAGGAATGATCTTGTTGAGAGGGGAGGGAAGGTTGAAAATGAAAGAAAAGAGGAAGAGATGGAGAGGGTAGTGGAGGAAACACCTAGCAGAGAGGATTCTATAGCAAAATTCATTGGAAAACTAGGATGCAAGGTGAAAATTTTGAATGAATTGAAATCTGGATTACAAAAGAAAAAGGAGGAGAGCAAAGCTAAGAAGAGAAAACTAAGCAAAGTGGAGAGGTTGAGAAGAAATGTTGAGTGAGACAAGCATTTTGGGGTAAAAGGAGATAGGAGGGAAGTAGAGGCTTGGTGTAGGAGGGTGGAAGATTAAAGGTTTACACGAAGATATTAAGTTGGAACACGAGGGGCTTGGGAAGTGCAAGGAAAAGAGCAACGATTAAAGATGTGACCCGGATGTGGTACTAACTCAGGAATCCAAAAGAATGGCTTTTTGACTCTAGATGGGCAAAGAGTGTATGGAGGGCTAGCGGGATTGATTGGGCGGCTGCCCCATCGTGGGGGCCCTCAGGAGGGATAGTAACATTGTGGAAAAGGGATGTGCTCGAAGGAGTGGAGGAATTGATTGGTAAATATTCAGTACCCTTGAAGTTCAAGCAATCCGAGGATGGTTTTGAGTGGATGCTAATGAATGTTTATGGACCAAACAATTATAGAGAGAGAAGGCAATTGTGGAAGGAGTTGGGTGATGTACGGGGTCTATGGGAGGGGCCTTAGTGTGTGGGTGGGGATTTCAATGTGGTTAGATTTATAGAGGAAACCAAGAACCCCAATCAGAGAGTAACAACATGAGGAAGTTTATTTCTGGAAACTTTTGAGCTTAAGGAGATCCCATTAGCCCAGAAAATCTTCACCTGGTCCAACCTTCAATTAAACCCGATATGCTCTAAGTTGGATAGGTTTCTTTTCTCAATAGATTGGGAAGAACATTGGAAAAACTTAACATCTAGAGCACTCCCGATATTGGCATCAGATCATTGGCCCATTGTGATTTGCAATCAGGAAAGGAGTGGTGGACCTACCCCTTTTAGGTTTGAAAATGTGTGGCTACTTCACCCAGAGTTCACGCAGAGAGTCAGAGGCTGGTGGAATCAGTGCCACCCTTCAATGGAATGGGAAGGTATGAGATTTCATAAGAAACTTCAATACCTAAAAGTTAATATTAGAGACTGGAACCAATTGGAGTTTGGAAGGGTAGAGGAAAGGAAAAGGTTGTTGATGGACCAAATTGAGTTGGACCTAAAAGAAGAAAAGGGGGTTTTTGAAGAGGAAGATAAAGAACAGAGAGGGGGTTTGAAGAGGCAATTGGAAGAGTGGTTGTATAAGGAGGAAGTAAGCTAGAGGCAGAAATCCCAGTGCAAGTGGCTAAAGGAGGGCGATAGAAACACTAGTTATTTTCATTCTATGGCAAATGGCAGGAAGAGGAAAAATTCCATTTCTAAATTGGAAGTTGATGGGTTTGTCCTGACTACCCAGGATGAGATAGCAGGGGCACTTATAGAACATTTTAAGTCCATCTTTAGAAGGCCTCTAAATGGGAGGGTGTGGGTAGAAGGATTGGATGGCCAAATATAGGCATAGAAAATAGGCAATGGCTGGAAAGAAGATTTGAATTGGAGGAAATCAGGTAGGCGGTATTTTCTATGGACAAAACAAAAGCTCCAGGCCCAAATGGTTTCACAATGGCCTTTTATCAAGATTGTTTGGATGTTTGGAAAGGAACATAATGCTAGTCTTTGATGAACTCTATAGAAGGGGTGTAATTAATCCTGGTTTGAACTCTACCTTCATTGCACTAATCCCAAAGAAGAAAGATGCCTCTCAACCAAAGGATTTCAGACCAATAAACTTGGTAAATAGCCTTTATAAGATAATTACAAAGGTGTTGTCTTTAAGGTTAAAGCAAGTTTTGCCAGCTATCATTGCACCAAATCAAGGAGCTTTTGTGAAGGGAAGACAAATCACTAATTAAATTTTAATTGCCAATGAGAGTTTGGAGAACTTCAAAAGGGCCAGAAAGAAGGGGGTGGTGTGCAAGCAGGATCTAGAAAAGGCTTATGATTTAGTGGACTGGTCTTTTTTGAAGGAGGTTTTGGTGAACTTTGGGTTTGGGGACAGATGGTTCAAATGGATTATGGGGTGTGTCCAAAAGTATCACTACTTTGTACTAGTAAATGGGTCTGTGGTAGATTTTTTCCTAGATTTAAGGAGAATAAGACAAAGAGATCCACTCTCTTCACTCCTGTTTACACTGACTACAGACGTTTTGGGGAGATTGATTCATAGAGCAAATTAAGGAATTTAATAAGAGGGTGGAGAGTAGGAAGGGAGGAGATACCCCTTACCGATTTACCGTTTGCAGATGACAATACTGTTCTATGAAAGTGGAAATTTGTGTTGGATTAGAAACTTAAAATTGGTAATACAAGTTTTTGAACAAATGTCCAACTTAAAAGTGAATTTTGAGAAAAGTTGTGTAGTGGGAGTGAATTTGGAAGAAGGGGAGGTTAGGGAGTTTGCAAAGATTTTGGGGTGTGTAGTGGAAAGATTTGAGACAATCCTAAAAAAGAAGGCTTTTGGAACCCAGTAGTGGAAAGATTTGAGAAGAGACTCACCTCTTGGAAAAGTAACTACCTTTCTCTTGGTGGAAGGATTACACTCATTAGAGCTACCTTAGCCAATCTGCCCACTTACTTTTTGTTAGTTTTCAAGGTTCCAGCAAAGGTGGCTAATAGGCTAGAGAAACTAATGAGAGATTTTCTCTGGGAGCCAGGAGAGGAGAAGAGGGACCATAGGGAGGGCTGGAAGTTGGTGTGTAGAAGTAAGGAGAAAGGAGGGCTAGGGCTAGGGAATATTAGGAAAAGGAATGAGGCCCTATTAGGGAAGTGGTTATGGAGGTTTTCTTTAGAGAAGGAGAAGTTGTGGGCTAAAATAGTGGCTAGCATTCACGGAATGGAGGGCAATGGATGGGATCGTGGAATTCTGGCAAGTACTACAAATGCTTCACCCTGGAAAGCCACCCACAATCTGCTATCAGCTTTCTCCCCTCTGATCAGGTATGACTTAATTCCAGAAATTTCATAAAGTTTTGGGAACAAATTTGGTTAGGGAAAGCTGCTTTGAAGGACTAATTTCCATCTTTATGTGCCCTCTCTGATCTGAAAAATGAGCCTATCTCTTCCTTCCTTGTCCCATCTTCCAATTCTGGGTTCGGTTGGAATCCGGGGTTAAGAAGGGCTGTTAGAGACACTAACCTAAACAACATTTCGACTCTCCTTGGTCTTCTTGAAAATATTTTCTTGGACCCCACAAAGGAGGACACCAAAATTTGGACACCCACCCCCTCGGGCTTGTTCTCTTGTGCTTCTTTCTTCAAAGCCTTAACTGAGCCAACCAGTCCCATGGACCCTCCTTTCCCTGTAAAAGAGATCTGGGGTAAGCCAATTCCTCCTAGGGTTGGAAGTTTTTGTTGGGAAACTTTTCTAGAAAGAGTCAACACTAGTGATCTGCTTCAAAAAAAGAGACCCAAAACATGCTTATCTCCTCACTGGTGTGTTCTTTGTAGAACCGATGGGGAAACTGGTTTTCACATGTTGGCCTCTTGCCAGTTTGCAAGAGTGATTTGGGAATGGGCATTATCCCTTTTTGGGTGCAGTTGGTTCCCTCCTATGAGCTTGCAGAAGTTATTTTCTACTTCCTTCTTCAGGCGGCAGTGCAAAAGAGGCAGGACCATGTGGAGATGCCTAAGGGCTGCAATATGCTGGTCTTTGTGGGAAGAAAGGAACTCAAGGATTTTTCCTGGAAAAGAGAGGAGGCTTGAAGACCTGATAGACTTGATCCATTTCAGGGTAGTACAGTGGCTGAAATCCTCAGAGTTGTTCAAAGATTTCGCTGTGGATGACTTGCTTAGAAAGTAGGGTAGGTTGCTAGTTGTAACCAGGTCAAAACAGAATTCTCTCAGAGCCGAGATCTGTGCAGCTGTGGAAGGTGTCCAGAAAGCAAAGGAAATGAATATCAGAAGACTTGTAATTGAAGGGGATTCAGAGGTGGTAGTAGGGTGGCTGAAAGAAGATAAGGCTGGCCTATGGGGGTATAGCAATGAAAGGAAAAGTTTAAGTGGCTGGTCAAGGACATGGAAGTGAAGTTCAGATGGGTGAAGAGATCTGCTAACCCATTTTCTGATGAGTTAGTAAAGCTGAGGGTGGGTAGGGAAGTTTTATTTTGGGCTCAGTTGTAATTTCAGACTTTGTCCTTTGGCCTCAGTAGAGGGAGTTAAGAAATTTTATCTCCCTTTATGTACCATATTTACAGACTGATTAATGAAATTGTTGTTATTGATCAAAAAAAAAGATCATGCAATTCATGAATAACTAATAGATGGGAAATGGACCTAAGGGAGCTCTTTCAGGACTACTACTATGGCAGGTCTTAATGTCTTTGCTACGTCATTAGTAGATCTTAAAGTTGTGATTCTTTGGAATATTGATTTCAATATGCTATGAGACCAGCCATTTTTATGGAGAATATATTAGACAATCAAGAAACTCTTCATGCATAGAAGACTGCACCCAAGATGAAGATATTAATGAATATATTAAGAAAGATGAACACGATGATTTGGGAGGATAGAACTAGAAATAAACACATTCATGGAAACTCGGTGGCAGCCCCAACAGGTAACAAGATGAGGGAAGATGCCTAAGATTTTCTTAGTTACATGCATAGCGACAAAGTAATCTAGATTGAGTCAAAATCTTTAAATGACAAGCAGAAGGTCAGAAGGGCATGGGTTGAAGTATTCATAAAAAAGGACATAGATCAAAGTATATACTAATTACAAAATATCCATGACTTACACTTTGAAAGACAAAATGACCTTCGAGTGGAGTCAAACACTAATATGCCAACAGATATATGTCATCTAAACAATGCAGTAGTGCTCTACAAGATTTACCTCTTGAAAATCCACTAAGAAGAGGAGAAAAATAAGCAGCTTTCTTGAACATCTTACTTGGGGAATCTAATGCCTGGTTCAAGAAAATAAAACGTCAATAAAAAATTAAACCATGAAAAAAGGGACTTATTGGCAAGTACAGTATTACAAAAATAAAACCATCCTGTGTGATTATACATTTACATCCAATGAAATCAGGCAATGAAGATGCTGCAACTCATACACATCTAGTGCAACAAAAAAAAAAAGAATTTTTTTGCCAACTGTTAATTATTTAAGACTCCAAACCAAGACAAGGTAACAAACTAAATGAGCACTGAATATAGATGCCTCCACTTGAAGGAAATTACAATCTTGATCAATACGTGCAAAGGATCTATCATGGACCTATTGCCACAAGTGCAGGAACAGTTGAAGCTTAATACAACACTAGACACAGGGAAAAGACAACAGCAAATAAAGCAGAAAATAACAATGGTATTTTTAACATTCTGGTTTTGAATTTTCTAGTAACTTAACTGGAAATTAGATAGTCAAGTAGATGTGCAAATATGAACATTCATAAATCAACAAAACCAGCAAAAGTTTATTGCAGCCAATAAGACATTTTATCAACACAGCCTCAAACCACAATCTTCCAAAAGGAAATGTTTTTGAAAATTCTAATTGAATTGCAATAAAACCTTCAATATATTTTAAAGTTATTAAAATCAAGAAAAGAAAAATAAGATTAATAAGTATTCTCTTTACATAACAGCAATCAAAAATAAAGCTTTCAGACCTGATACCGTAATCTGATCAAAGAAATTTTAATTGTGCAAAAACACTAAATTATCAGATTTCAGAAAAAGCATCAACTCGACATCTAAGTATCTAACATGAAGAACTATTTTCCCAACATCTTCACTTTCAATTGAGTTCAAGTGGCATTAATATCAACAAAATGAGGGAAAAACAGACTTTCAGATTAGATTAGTTAATTTACTTCCATTACCTACGTTTTCTTCACTTTTTTTCTGTCTTTTTTTTTAGATTAGAAAAGAATATTATATTAAAAGAAAAGAAAAAACTGAATACAACCAGAACAGGTGTTAAGGTAACACCCCATAAGCACAACATAAAACGAACCTACCAGCCAAATTAAACAGTTTACAATGTGGAAAAGAAAAATTAAACCATTCTTGCACTGAGGGTTGAGACAAAGAGAATCAATGGGATGTTGCAAAATCATATGATGGAAAAGTTGTTGAAAGCTGAACTGAGGGTTGAGACAAAGAGAATCATGTTCGATCTTGGAAGGGCTGGAGGTAGTAACCTGTTGAAAATCAGAGAAGAAAGGAGGGCAACGATCCTCCTGCCTGACGAAGCTGTGTTGTGGTTGAAAGGTTTTATTGATGGAGTAACCTACTCTATCAGGGCAGTAGGTTGGAGAAATTCCCTAGAAGTGCAAAGGAAGAGATTTGAAGCTGAGCTGAGAAGGAATGAGAGAGGATGGTTCATTGCTATCACAGAATATTTTGACAACAGGAGACAGATGGTATGTCTTCCGGAAGGGAAGGAAGTACAGGGATGGCTGGTCTTTGCAGATAAATTACAACAATACCTGTTACATGTTGACAGTGTTGCAAACAAGGTACAAGACACAAACGCAAAGGAGCCTAGTGAGCAAAACCATCCGAACCAGTTGGTAGTTGACACAAACGATGAGGAGCAGGAAGCTACAAAACAAAGCTCCTCCCTTTGTGGAGAAGCTACTGTTAGTTTGACGGGTGTAAAGAGGTTATTGCTTGAGGCTGAGAAAAGTATATGGAAGAGGAGAATGGTGATAACAGCCAACAAAGAAGTGAAGGATTGGAGAAAGTTGCTGTACACAGTGGTGTGTAACTTAGAAACAGAATCCGCTGTAGCATTAAAGCCGTTCTCAGACAGTAAGGCAGTCCTTGATGTAGGCGATGGAGAGTGGGGTTTCACAACATTTGATTCTGAAGAGGGCTTGATCCAGCTTCAAAATTGGAAGCCGCTATGTAATGAAATGGAACACACCTCTAGAAGCTTCATGCTCAAGTTGATAGGACTTCCTTTTCATCTCTGGAACGAGTCGAACCTGGAGAACATAGTGAGGCTGTTGGGAGGAGCTCTGGAGGAGATTAATCTTCAAGATTTACATGCTGCCGAGGTTAAGATTGCAGGGGTGAAACCAGAACTTCTGCCCAGATCAGTTGAAGTGTTATCCGATGGGTTCTGGTATCGTGCCTGGCTGATTTCGGAAGTGGAAGCGACCCTATGGGGACGAAGATTCAAGGTTGAAGATGCCAATGTGGGGGGCTGGTATACATGTGGCACACACTCGGTGGTGAGAAGAAGTGGTGAGCAGAGTAAGTCTAATTGGGAAGCTGGAAAGTTGGCGAAGGAAAACCAAAAGATAAGTAATCTAATTAAGGCAAGGAATTCAAAAGACTTTGAATTAAAAGGAGAGAAAGAGCTGGAAAAGGCAATGAAAGGAAGGCTACAAATGGACGGTGGGGATGAGAGTAGAATTGAAAAAAAGAAACGGGTGGGAGTCGATGGGTAAGGGGATAAAATAGGAATAACATCAAAAGAAAAGGGGAAGAAGCTAGAGAGAGAGGAATCAGTGCCAGCCAGTAACAAAGGGCTTAAGTTAAAGAAGTTTAATAGTTTAATTGGTTGGCGGTTAATCTTAAAGTAAAGGTGAGATTTAAAAAGGAGGGACTAAAGAGGGGCATTTCTGGAAAACATACATTTGGCTGAATGAGAAGAAGTTCAATCATCTGAGAACAGATCAACTGCTCACAGAAGGGGAAGAAGAGGAGAAATGGATCTGGGTAGTGACGAGATATGATAATGGAAGAGAGGAAAGAGGACAGGGAGGTGAAGAAGACAAGAGAGGGCCGCCAATAACCGGGGAGGAGCTCCAATCCCAGAAGACAGAGACAGCGGAAAAAGCCCACAGTGCGGGGAGAAAAAGATGGAGAAGTGGGAGAGAAGAAAGTAGATGATGGATATCTTGCTCAGGCGAGCTGTAGGGAGTGTGAACCGCATAAAGAAAAGGGACTTAATAGGGAGGAAAATTTTAATGACGGACAAGGAGAAATGACAGGGTTGCAGGGGAGTTCCTTAGATCAGGGAGAGGAGCATATCTCTTCTCTAAAGAATATTGTTTCGGAGGAAGAAGGAGCAGAGGAAGGGCGGAAGGTAAGAAGAAAAAATCGTGAATCCATCTATACTGATTTGACTCCAAGATCCGAGGAGGTGAGTCAATATTTCGTTCCGGACACTCCTCTACTAGAAGGGTTAAATAAGGAGATTAGTGAGGGTGAAGAGAGTTTAAAAGGAGGAGAAAGGGAGAAAACAAAGATAAATAGAAGACAGAGAGCAGGGGAGAAAGGAGGGAATCTCAAAACAAGGTTTATAATAGGAAAAGGAGACAATCGGGTCTACTACAGAGTCAGGAAGAGGGGAAAGGAAAGGAAAGGAATGAAGTTAACAAAACAAGGAAGGGGGAAGGAGAGGAGGTAACTGTGCACTCCCCTCAAATTGTTCGAACTGATTCAGAGGTAATACAAGATGGGGAAGTAAATATAGAAAAGTTGGTAGAGATGGAGGTTCAGATTTGGAAATCACTTGAATTAGTCTTCTGGGGAGGGGAGGGTTTTGCCAAAATAGCGTTCGAGAAATTTGAGCAGAAGAAGAAAGAAGAGAGAGAGAGAAAAAGAGAAATCCTAGAGAAAAACAAGGGGTGGAATGAGGAAGAGGAAGAAGAGGAAAATTTGGACGAGAACGAGTAAAGAGGAATAGGACAGTGGGGGAGGGGGAAAGGGAAGAGGGATGAAGATTCTCAGTTGGAATGTGAGAGGTTTGAGGGATGGAAAAGACAGGAAATGGTAAGAAATCTAATAAGAAAAACCAAACCAGATGTGGTATTGTTGGAGGAAACAAAGTGGAAAGTTTTGACTGGAGATTGAAGCTGGATATTTGGGGAGAGGAGGGTGCAGAATGGGTGGATCTACAAGCTTCGGTTTTGGAGTTCAGAAGTCTCCAAAGTTGATTTATTGGAAAATTTCTGGAATTCACTTGTGTTACAGCCTTGCAATGTAGTTGCACTCTCAGCTTAATGTCCTGGACATGTAATTGAAGTATGTACTTGATGTTGTTGGTGTGTCATCTAGACAACCAATGCCATAGGATGCAACCTTTGCTTTTAATAAATTTTCTTTCTTCCTGATTCTTCAAAAAAAAACTCTTTTTTTGTATTGAGGGTAGGGGGGAGGCCAGCTATACCTACTTAGATAGAAGTATGATATGGAAAAGTGAAAAGCCTAGCGCTATCATAAATATTTGAAGAGGCCAATGTCCAAAATATTTGAGAAAGCAAAGTGCATGTTGGTAGAGAGAGAGAGAGAGAGAGAGAGAAGTTCTCCATCTTTTTTTTTATCATTAACAGAAAATGCATTCATTGAAACCATTAAGAATGATGGAATGGTACATAGCAGAGACAGGAGAGATAAACTCTCTTATTTCTCCCAAAAATGAACAAGTTACAAACAAGCCCAAAATAGTTGATTTCTTCCCACCCCCTGTTTTACCAAAGAATCAGCAAAAGAATTAGCATCTCTTTTCACCCAATGTAAAGTTACCTCCATCCCTCAGAGCAGCCTTCTAATCCTCCTCCTCTCAAGAAAATATTACCACCATCCCTCATCCTCTTCCTTTGGCAGCCATCTAATCACCAACTTTGAATCACCCTCAATTGAAAGTTTGTGAATATTCAAATCCTTTGCTTTCAGTATTCCTTCCATGACAGCAAGTATTTCAGCTCTTAGAGCATCACCTACCCCTATTGGACCGGAGAATAGAGCAATAACTTTTCCTTCTTCAATTCTGAACACACCTCCAATACCAGATGGTCCTGGGTTGCCTTCACTGCTACCATCAAAATGCAACTTAATGAAGCCTCTTAAAGGTGGGGACCATTGAAGTCTACAAGTAACCTTAAGAGGAGCAGAATTGGCAATTTCCTTCCGCTTCCTCATCAACTCACCTGCTGGAATGTCTTCAAACAGCTTCAAGGTCTTCACCCAATGAACCACTCTGATGGACATGGCTTCTATAATTGCCTCCCCCTCCTTTCTTTTTCCATGAATATTCTTTTAGTCCCTATTTTCTTCCCAGAGTGTCCAACAAACTGATGCCCTTATGCATCGCCATAGAATTCTACCTCTCTTCTTCGGCCATCTAACAAAGGTAGAGGAGAATAGACTTTGAACAGTAGGTGGGGAATTCCACCTCCACCCAAACAAAGAGAGAAACCATTCCCAAATTGACGAAGAAAACGGGCAGAAGATTAATAAATTATAGCAGGACTCACCATTAATCTTACAATGAGGGCACCAGGATGGTGAAAGACACCAACCAGGTCTTTTTCTTTGAAGCAAGTCACTTGTGTTAACTCTTTCCAGATACACTTCATAGCAAAAACCACCAATCCTAGGTGGAATAGGTGTGATCCATACCTCTTTAACAGGAAAAGGCTCCCCCAAACTATCCCTCAATTGTATCAAATTCAAGAAGAAGGAAGCACAGGTAAAGGAACCAAAGGGGGAAGGGGTCCAAATTCTGCAGTCACTTTTTGAAAGATCCAACACAACTTTTTCAAGATTTTGAAGCAAGTTTCAGACCTACAAATTTCATTCTCCCAGAGGCCTCTTCTAAAACCCAAATCCCAGCCAAATCCAACAGTAGAGTTGGAGGGAACCAAAAAAGATGAAATGGGCTCCCCCCTTCAAGTAGAAAGGGCAAAAAGGGAAGGAAACTGTTCCTTTAAAGGTGAGCTACCCAACCAAACATGTTCCCAGAATTTAACTAGGTTTCTAGGGCAAGGGTTATACCCGATGAATGGCAAGAAGGAAGGAAAGATGGCATGGATGGATTTCCATGGAGAAGCTCTTGTAGCTCTAGCCAAGATTCCAGAATCCCACTCGTTTGCCGCAAGCCCATGGATACTAACAACTACCTTTGCCCACAATTTATCTCTTTCCAAAGGCAACCTCCATAGCCATTTCCCTAACAAGGCAGTGTTTCTTTCCTGAATGTTTCCAAGACCTAAGCCGCCATGTTTCTTATTTCTGCATACCACTTCTCATTTAACTCTATGGTCCTTTTTCTCCTCCCCTGGTTCCCACAAGAAATCCCTCATTAGCTTCTACTTACCCCCACTGGAATCCGAAACACAGATAGAAAGTACACAGGAAAATTAGCTAATATGGATCTAATTAAAGTAATTCTACCCCCCCCCCCGAGACAAATAGCTCTTCTTCCACAAAACCAATCTTTTCGTAAATCTTTCAATCACAGGCCTCCAAAAATTACTCCCTCTGGGGCTCTCCCCCAAGGGTAAACCCAAGTAGTTCATTAGAAATTGTGAGACTGAACAACCCAGAATTTCTGCTCTCTCTAGAATCACCCTCTCCATATTTAAGCCCACAATGCAGCTCTTATCAAGATTGATCTTTAAATTGGACATTTGCACAAAGGTTTTCAGAATCCATTTTATATTTCTCACCCATCTAATGTCACCCCCTTCACAAAAAAAGGATTGTGTCATCAGCAAATTGTAGGTGAGTAAGTGGTATCTCATTTCTTCCTATCCTCTAACCCCTAATCAAAGGTCTTCCATATGCTCTAGCAATCAATCTACCCAGAACATCTGCTATTTTTCATAATAAGAAGAATCTTATTAAGATGAAAATTCACACCAAGATTGATTGAAATATGGATGACATGAGACCGCTTTTATAAAGCTTTTTTTTCTATGACTAATTGAAAACTTCACTAGTGTATAAATATGCTTATAATGATGCAAGAGAAAAGGAAGTTGAAGAGCCATCTCCAAGAACACTAATAAAGTCAACTCTAGCAAACCTTCCCATTATTATTTCTCAATATTCAAAATCCCAGCATTGATTGCAAGGAGATTTAAAAAAAAAATAGTAACAATGAGGGAATTTCTGTAGGACTAGGGGAATCTAGAAAGGACCATCTGATTAGTTGGAATACAGATAAAAGGATCAAGGAGGGCTAGGAATAGGTAGATTGGGCACATATAAAGTGGCCTTGTTGCGCAAATGGTTGTAGAGATTCCCATTGGAGCCTAACAGGCTGGTGGTACAAAGTGGTGACAAGCAATGCATCGGATGCAGACAAATGGTTAGGATGTCAGTTTAAATCCAAGGGCTTCTTTAGCTTCCCCAGTTGCCCTTGGAAAGCCATTACTGGGCTCCCTTCTTGCACTTGATCCATTATGATGCTCTCAGGAAATAAAAACAGTTCTAGGAAAAGCTTTGGGTAGGGAATTTGCCACTTAAAGACTTGTTTCCTAATCTCTTTTTCATCCTATAACTTAAAACGTATTGACACTTCTGTGGTTCCCTCATCTTTTGGACCTTCTTGGGATTTTGGCTCCAAATGGGGTCTGAGGGATGTTGTAGTACCTGCAATGACTGAATTGATTAACACCCTTGAAAAAGTCTTTCTTGACTCTGACCTTGCTAATAAGTGTTTGTGGATTGTTGATCAGTTGAGGTTGTTTTCATGTGCTTCTTTCTGTAATGTACTTTCCCTCATTACTTCCCTTCACAAACCTTTCAAGAAAAGAGATTCAGAGTGGACAATTGCTGCATAAAATTAGGGCTTTCTGTTGGGAGGTCTTTAATGGAAAAATCAACATGTGTGATGTCCTTTAAAGAGACCTGATTGGTGTTTACCTTCTTGTGTGTATGTGTGAGTGTCAGTGTGTGCATAAATGTTATTTTATACTATAATATATATAATATAAATTACATAAGGTATATATAAAATATTATATATACATTTAATATATTGCATTTAATGTCATGGCCCAAAAGCCCAGGGTCCAAGCCTGGCTAGGCTCAGCCTGGCTAGAAGCATTTATTATAGGTGCTACGCCTGACCCAGCCCAGTCCATTATAGTATAAAATCTCAATTTACCAAAGAAACCTTAATGTGGAAGAAAGTGAACTGAGATGGAAGTTGAAAAAAGAGTTGGAATAAGTCCTTGTCAGGGAGGAAATTTGTTGGAGACAAAAATCAAGGCATGAGAACTTTGTGGTTAGGTTGGAGACAAATGGGGAAGTGTTCTCTAATCATGATGAGATAGCCAGGATCTTTGTGGACCATTTCAAATCCATATACAAAATTCATGCTATGACCAATGGTAGAAGGCATAAGAACATTGTGGTTATGTTGGAAACAAATGGGGAAGTGATCTCTAATCAAGATGAGATAGCCAGGATTTTTATGGACCATTTCAAATCCATATACTGAAGACCTTTGGATGAAAGAATGCGATTAGAAGGTTTAGAGTGGCCACTACTAGAGGATGAGGCAACAAGATGGCTACAAAGGGATTTTGAGGAAGAGGAAATATAAAGGGCAGTTTTCTCTATGGATAGATCTAAAGCCCCAGGACTGGATGGATTTACAATGGCTTTCTATCAGGATTATTCTGAAGTGTTGAAAGATGAGTTATGTGAAGTCTTTAAGGATTTTTGAATACACGTACCATCAGCCCCCTGGAGTCAATCTGTCAATGCAACCTTTCTAGCTTTAATTCCAAAAAACCTGATGCTAGCCAACCTAAAGACTTCCAACCCATAAGTTTGGTGACCAATATCTACAAAATAATTGCTAAGGTCCTTTCTTTGAGGAAGCAGTACTTCCTCTATCATCAACCAATCTCAAGGGGCTTTAATTCAAGGGAGACAAATAATTGATCAAATCCTAATAGACAATGAATGTGTAGAGGAAATGAAGAGATCTAGAAAGGAAGGCTTTGTCTGCAAATTGGACTTTGAAAAGGCTTACAACTTAGTGGATTGGACTTTCTTGCTAGAGGTGATACAATTTTGTGGTTTGGGGGAGAGATGGTGCAATTGGTTGTTTGGTTGTATCCAATCTTGTCATTTTTCCATCCTTGTTAATGGAGTGGTGAAAGATTTCTTCCTAGCTTGTAAAGGGTTAAGGCAAGGTGATCCTCTTTCACCTTTCCCTTTTTACTTTAGTGGTGAATGTTTTTAGTACAATCCTCTCTAGAGAAGATAGGGAAGATGAGTTTATGGGTTGTAGAGTGGGAAAAAACAATGTTCCAATCACCCACCTCCAATTTGTAGATGATATCATATTTTTTTGTGAAGGGGGAGATACCACGAGGGTGAGGAATTTAAAAGAAATGATCAAGAAGTTTGAAAGGATCTCAAATCTGAAAATCAATTTACACAAGAGTTGCATAACATGGATCAATATGGAGGAGAATGCTTTAAATTTGGTAGAAGGTTGCTTAGAATGTCCTATCACCCCTTGTCCTCTAACTAATTTGAGTCTTCCCCTAGGCCCTAGGTGCCAACCCTAAGGAAAGTAGATTTTGGAATCCAATTGTAGAAAGATGTGAGAGGAGATTGGTTGTGTGGGAAAGGAATTATATGTTGTTGGGAGGCGGGATTACTCTAATAAGATCAACCTTGGCTAACCTACCAATTTACTTTCTCTTTGTTTTTAGGATTCTACCGAGGTAATTAAAGAAATTAGAAAAAAGTAATGAAGGATTTCCTTTGGCAGCTGGGAGAGGCTAGAAAAAACCACTTAATCAAATGGGAGGTTGTGTGTAGAAGAAAAGAAGAAGGTGGGTTGGGTATTGGGAATGTGAGCAAGAAGAATATAGCTCTCTTAGAGAAGTGGTTATGGAGATGGCCATTAGAAAGAGAAAGTTTATGGGATGAGGTTGTGAATAGTATTCAAGGAAGGTTGGAGAGTGGCTGGGATGTTGGAGTATCACATTGGGCTACTTCGGAAGCACCTTGGAAAGCAATTCATGGTGACCTTCCTCTTTTGCTCAAGTATATCAGGTGTGATGTATGTCCAAGGAATTTAATTCGTTTTGTGAAAGACGTTTGGATTGGTGACTTGCCTCTAAAGGATTTGTTTCCTTCTATGCCACCAGGGGAGTCCATGATGACTGGACAATGGTAAAAGTCAATACGACAATCAAATTCCATGGCCGGTTGGGATTGAGTTAAGGCATTAGGCGGCAAAAGTTAGATACTCTAGTGCAAGTTTCCTAGCCTCTGCATCGGAAAGAGACAGGAGATGAAAATTAAATAATATTGAAAATTTACAATGTCCTTTCAGATCCCATTTCGGAGCTCATGAAACCTTTTTCCATGATAGTTGCATTTATCGACTGTAATGGAGGAAGCGAATGAGAGGGGAAGGATTTTTTTCAGATTGAGTTGAAAGCGGGAGACGATGTGATCTCCGCTTTGCTAAGTAGAGAAAAATCGATCTAAGGCGACTATTTGCAACCAAATGGCAAACGTCTAGTCATATTGCCGGAAGTGGGTTCCAGGGAACCGTTTTCCTCTCTGGAGTTGAGATTGGAGCAGGCGCAAGTGTCTGATTTGGTAGTCACACTCCAACCCCCTCCCTCTTTGTAATGGACTTTGCTCTGACTACGGGTCTAGTCATGTTGCCGGAAGTGGGTCCCAAGGAACCATTTTCCCTCTGGAGTTGAGCTTGGAGCAGGCACAGTGTCTGATGGAGAGCTTCGATTCATTCGGGCTTATTGTTTAAGCATGGAGACAGTTTTGGTAGAAAATAATTGAATAAGTGCTCATTGTTTAGCACTTAAAAAAACCTGGAAATTTGGGCTTAAAAAATAAGCCCTTATTTTTAAAATAAGAACTTATTTCAGGCTTATTTCCCAAACACCACTAAGTACTTAATGGTGTGGTCATGGCCCAAATAAGCACTCCCAAACATAGTCTAAGATGTTTGATTCTTCTACTTTTGTATGGCTGAAGAGAAGGGGAAGAATAATGTCGATGTGCACTAGAGCATAAGTGATTTGGACTTTTTTTATCAATAACAAATTCACATTATATTAATGAAGAAAATAATTACAGCACTCCAGAGAGATAAAATGACTTAACTCTCCCCAAGAGAACAATAAAAAAGCTTACAATACAGCCCAAAACATTTGGTTGCTTCCCATGATTTGGACTTTATGGGAAGAAAGAAACGCTAGAATCTTCCAAGAGGAGAGAAGCAAGGTGTTTCGACTGCTGCTACAGTAGTCCGAACAGGAAGAGGAGAAGAAGAAGAAGAAGAAGAAGGGTCTGTCGAAAATCAGATAGATTACCCATCTAGTCGACCCCCTTAATCTATATTAGATTCTAATAATGTTTACAAAGACAGAAATGCCCTTACTTAAGTGTGGGGCAAAGTAACTCTAATAACACTGCCACATAAGCAAGTTACTTAATAAACAGAAGAAGACTAAACTACCCCTATTCGGCACATCTTAACACTCCCCCTCAAGCTGGAGAATATATGTCATATAATCCCAGCTTGTTACATAGATAGTTCACTTTCCCTGAGCTTAGAGCTTTTGTAAACAAATCTGCCCACTGGTCATTGGAGCCCACATGTTCTGTATTTATCTCTCTAGCAAGAACCTTCTCTCTCACAAAGTGGCAATCAACCTCTATGTGCTTTGTTTTCTCATGAAAGACAAGATTGGATGAGATATGGAGTGCAGCTTGGTTGTCACAGTACAATCTCATAGGTTTATCCATGTGAAACCCAATTTCTTGTAGGAGATTCCTCAGCCACACTAATTCACAGGTAGTGTGAGCCATGGCCCTATATTCGGCTTCAGCACTACTTCTGGCCACAATCGTCTGCTTTTTACTCTTCCATGTCACAAGATTTCCTCCCAGAAATGTGCAATAGCCTGTAGTAGATCTTCTGTCACTCACTGAGCCTGCCCAGTCTGCATCTGTATACCCAACTACTTCAAGTTTTCCTCCTGGTTTATACAATAGCCCACGGCCTGGAGCTCCTTTCAGATACCTCACAATTCTAAGGACTGCATCCCAGTGAGGTATACGAGGGTTCTACATGAATTGGCTCACCACACTGACTGCAAAGGAGATGTCGGGTCTCGTGATAATCAGATAGTTCAGCTTTCCCACTAGTCGTCTATACCTTCCAGGATCTTCAAATACTTCTCCTGTATCACTGCTCAACTTAACATTTGGTTCCATAGGAGTCTCAGCCGGTTTTGCACCTAACAGTCCTGTTTCTTCCAATAGATCAAGGACATATTTCCTTTGGCACAGATTCACACCTTGCTTTAACCTGGCAACCTCTATTCCCAAGAAATACTTTAATGTTCCAAGGTCCTTTGTTTGAAAATGATTTTGCAGAAATACCTTTAGTTTGCCAATCCCCAAATTATCACTACCAGTGATGACAATATCATCCACATAGACCACTAATAAAATCTTCCCAGCTTCTGAGTCATAGCTGAACACTGAGTGATCAACCTGGCATTGCTTCATTCCAAAACTCTTCACCACTTCGCTGAACTTCCCAAACCAAGCACGTGGAGATTGCTTCAACCCATAAATTGCTTTCTTCAGCTTGCACACCTTACCACCCTCCCCCTGAGCAACAAACCCAGGTGGTTGCTCCATATATACCTCCTCCACTAGATCACCATGGAGGAAGGCATTCTTTATGTCAAGTTGAAGGAGAGGCCAATCATACATAACTGCCAAGGAAATTAGGACACGAACGGAACCAATTTTAGCCACCGGAGAGAATGTCTCCATGTAGTCCACACCATACAACTGTGAGTAACCTTTAGCAACAAGTCTGGCCTTCAGACGCTCCACACTACCATCTGGCAAGTATTTCACAGTATACACCCATTTACAGCCCACAGCATGCTTACCAGGTGGGAGAGCAGAAAGTTCCTCCTCCATTGCCCGCCGCCATCCAGGTGAACTAAGAGCTTCTTGAACATTGTTAGGTATGGAAATAGAAGACAAAAGTGAAACAAACTGGCGATGTGAGGTAGAAAGACAAGATAATGAAACAAAATTGGAAATGGGATGGAGTGTAGAACTACGTTTACCTTTCCGTAAGGCAATGGGTAGGTCAAGGTCTGAAGGTTCAGCAATAGGAGCCATGAGAGGATCCGCAGATGAGGTAGAAGCAGGAGGAGGGGTCGGTGTCGTTCGACGTGTATACACTTGTCGGATCGGTGGTCGTTCAGTGGTGACCTGCACTAGATGAGGAGATGAGTCTACTCCAACAACAGCCTCTGGAACTGAATCACTGACAGGAAGAGGAAGAGGAGGTAAGGGTGAGGACAAGGGTTCTTCATGACTGGAGAAGAAGGGGACAGACTCAAAAAAGGTGACATCAAGGCAGACATAGCACTTTCGGGCAATGGGATTATAACACTTGTACCATTTTTTAGTCCGAGAGTAGCCAAAGAAGACACATTTAATTGAGCGTGCATCTAGCTTGTCTATTCCAGGACTCGGATTATGAACAAAGCACACACAACCAAAGACACGAGGAGTTAATGGAAACGGAGATAAAGTGGGAAACAAGATGGAGAAGGGGGACCGACCATGAAGAATAAAAGAGGGTATCCGATTAATGAGAAAACATGCAGTGAGTACAGCATCACTCCAAAACCGTTTAGAAACATTCATGTGGTGAAGCATAGACCGAGCAATTTCAAGAAGATGACGATTCTTCCGTTCAGCCACCCCATTTTGTTGAGGGGTGAAAGCACACGAGGTCTGATGAATAATGTCATGTTGTTCTAAATACTATTGAAATGAAGTAAGAAAGTATTCACGACCATTATCTGAACGGAGAATTTTGATTGGAACACCAAATTGTGTGCGTATTTCAGCATGGAATATTTGAAAAATGGAAAATAATTCACTTCTTTCTTTCATTAAGTAAATCCATGTCATTCTTGAACAATCATCAATAAAGGAGACAAAATACTTGTACCCATTATAAGACTCTACTTTGATTGGACCCCAAACATCTGAACGAACCAAACAAATTGTGCATCACAAGCACCACAACACAGTCAAATCTGCTGCACCCAGTTCAGACTTGTTTAACACACTTAAGAGGGCATTACACAACCACAAAGAGTTCGGCAAGGTCACTGCATTCTACCTTACACCACTCGGCCACTTACAGCAGCCCTACACCATTCGGCTACTGCACACACAGCCCTTCCTAGGGCAACAGTGAACCTAGTTCTCTAGGTTATAATCAATACTAACAGCTTCTTGTAGGGTTTCTACCCAGAAATATAAGTAACACTAGAAGAAGAGAGAACCGACCTTCCTTTGAGAATATCAATCAACCATTCACTACTGAAGTCACTTTCCTTGTTGAAGAAGGTTATGCGCAGCAGAGAGACAAGCTGTAATGTTTCTGACCTAGGGCGAACCAGTTCCCTCCATTGGCTGACCAGAAACGAAGGTGAAGAGTCACGAACAATGCTGAGGTGCTTTACCAACTGACGTAGGTCAGGAGCATGGCTCTGATACCATGTTTCGACTGCTGCTACAGTAGTCCGAACAGGAAGAGGAGAAGAAGAAGAAGAAGGGTCTGTCGAAAATCTGATAGATTACCCATCCAGTCGACCCCCTTAATCTATATTAGATTCTAATAATGTTTACAAAGACAGAAATGCCCTTACTTAAGTGTGGGGCAGAGTAACTCTAATAACACTGCCACATAAGCAAGTTACTTAATAAATAGAAGAAGACTAAACTACCCCTATTCAGCACATCTTAACACAAGGAAACAAGTTATGGATTGTGTAATGACCAGGGTTATACATTGGCAATTAGCTTTGGATTTATTTTGATAATTCTCCTTTGACGATAATTTGGAGGAACTGGTATACAGTGACTTCTAGTTCAGTGCAGAAGGATAAAATATACTTGACATGGGTACCTCCTCTTGAAGGTTTTTTGAAATTAAAGTTTGATGGGAGTAGCCAAGGTAACCCAGGCCCTTCTGGAATTGGAGGGGTCATAAGAGATAAGGAAGGGAATATAGTGCCACTCTACTCAGGACCGGTGGGAAGTGGAGACTCTTTAAGGGCTTGAACTGTATGCAGTTTTACAAGGTGTTCAGATTACAAATGAGATGAACTTGGAGAATTTGGTGGTTGAAGAGGACTCAAAGGTGGTAGTGGGCTGGCTAAAAGATCTAGATTCAGTGATATGGTGATATAGGGACGAAATGAAGAAGTTGTATAACAAGAACTATGAATCCAGTTATACAATGGGTGAGGAGGGAGGCCAATGCATTAATCTCCTATCAGATTCTACCTCATCAAGTTCTATTTTCTGACCTATCCACTCCTACCTATCTTCCAAATTTCCAAAGCCTCATTGTTCCAATCTTGTATTCTTGCTTTAAAGACCTGAAGCTTTTTGTAAAATCTATAACCTTTCCATCTATACTCTACTTCATCATTCAACCACCACTCCTACACTCTCTTAGCAAAGTTTGGGTGTAATCACATGTTTCCAAACCTAAAGGGGCAAGGTCCACTATTTAACCTCTCACTAACCAATCTAATAGGACAATGGTCTGAAACCAGTATGGGTAGAGCTCTAGTAGTCAACCCCCTTGAACCTTCCCCCCACTCTAGGGAGACCGAAAATCTATCTAGTTAGAGCAAATGGGTTTGGCTTCAAAATTGGACCAAGTAAACCTAGCTTGAAACAAGGGAAAATCCTTTGGATCATAAGATTCCACAAATAAGTTGAATTTACTCATGCTTGTAACAATGTTTTCAACCCACCGTTGACCCGGTCGGCTGAAACATTCGAACCATCACCCCACCAAGATTCTGGGTCCAATTTTAATAAAACACAGAGATAGTCAAAAACCGTTGGCTTGGACAAAACTGTCCAACCCGAACGGTTGGACCGTTCACCCATTCGACCTAGTGACCGAGACACATGTTGCACACTAAATGTGTATGCAAACTTCAAGAAGCCATAACTTTGCACTCTGATGTCCGATTAAGGTGGCTTTTTTTATTTTGGGTAACTTTTCGAGATCCATGCGTCCCAATGCCCTGCTATTTTCGCAGGGAAAAAAAACTTTCTTGGCCTCAAATTGCAAATTTTAATGTTTTTTTACAAATAAAAAATTAAAACTGAACAAAAAACATCAAATAAATATAAGATAAAACACACACACATATATATATGCATATATTACATGTAGAACATAATTATGCATTATTTATTATTTATTGATAAAATACATGTTTATACATGCCTACACACACACACACACCATGCTCTCTCCTAGAGGCCCCTCACTGCTCTCTCCTAGAGGCAGTGAATCTTAGGATTGTTCATCTCATGAGTGAATCTTATGACATTAAAATCTTCCCCCAAACACCATGCTCTCTCCTAGAGGCCCCTGACTGCTGTTGGTTCCTCCTGTAAATCATTTCTTTCGCTACAGGTATTTGGTGCATAAACATTTGTTAGAATTCAAACTAACCCATCCTCTTTCCTCCTCATCTTGATTAAACTCGATAATTGACTAACTAGCTCCTCCAAGCAATTTATCTCCTTAGTTCTCCATAAGGTAAAAATTCCCCCTGAAGAACCCCAAAAAGGAGTTGTTGCCTAGATTATTCCCCTAGATGATCAAATACTCCTTACCCATCTTCTGTCCACTACAAAAACTATTAATTCTTGGAGCATAACTATATTTGGCTTTTCTTTTCTGAGCAATTCTTTTATGATTCTCCTTTTTTCAAGCTCCCTAAACCTCTGATGTTCCAACTAATTATCTTCATAAGTAACTACAACTTTCAAACCCTTTTCCACTTCAAACATCTAATTACCTTCTCTTCTCCTTTTCCTTGTTTGAGTACAGCCCTTGTCATAACCCACTTCAAACACCTAATTACCACTTTTTTATTGATAGGAGTTTTAACAAAACTTTGTAAAAAAATGAACTAATGTAATAATAGAGGATAGGTTCCAAACCAAACATGCAGTGTCCAGTTTGCTAATACAATTACCATACAACAAAAGTATATGCCTATTGCTACTACTCGTGTGCCATTCTTGATAAATAATAGGAATAGGTATACAAAGCAAAAGAAGGAAACAAATAGATACATAGCCCCATCAAATGAGTGAAGACACAAGAGCTATAACAAGCTCAATATCAAATCCAACTCATAACATCCAATAGCAACAGAGTCAATAACAATGGGCTACAACCAAATCAAAATCTTCAATAAAATTCATCTAGATATAAGTCTATAACCCATCTTTGGCAAGCTTAGCTGCTATAGCATTGGCAGCTGTAGTCCTCCATCTAAATGACATGTGAAAGTTGGAAGCCAAGATATGTGCTTCCTAATGGGAACCTACAAGGCTTGTCCAAATGCATCAAACCAATCCCATCCATCTCCATTTAGGACACTACCCCTTTTACTGAACAGGGATATTTGAAAACTCTGGAAACAGCACTGAACATATAGAAAAAAGAGCCAAAAGCAAGTCCAGAACAAATGCGGCAAAGAAATCGGTGGAGAAATGGGAATTATGGTGCCTATTGCAAAGAACCATATGAAAAACATGGAAAATGATTATTCAAGAAATTTTTCTGATTCCAAATACAACTTTAGATTGTTCTCTATGGGGTCCAAAACAAACAAAATATGGTGAGCTCAACTCAACTATTTGTTGTCAGTTTAACAGCATACAATGAAGTAATAAGTTTCTTTTCTAGCTATTCCCGTCTCTATCGACAGCAAAGGGAGAGGAATCACCTCGCATAGAATCGAAAACATCTCCCTCGGACTACAAGTCGATAAAAGGTGATCAATTACACTTCCTGCAATCTCCCGGCATTTATCTGATATGCCAGAGAACTTAGCCACTGCCTTTGGCAACTCAAATGATAGGGCATCGACAACCGCCTGCAACGATAAAGAGCCCAGATAAGCTGATAAGGAGGACAAAAGGTATCAACTACCAATAGACCAAACGCAGTCAACGATGAAGATAGACAAACCTGGTCCAACGAAGGAGATGAAATGTAGCGGTGGATCTCTGTAAGAACTTCCACTGCATCTTTCTCCTTCGAATCGTCTCCATTATCTAGTCCAGATTCAGCGGTATCGCAGACGGAACCGAGAAAGTCGACAACTGCTTGAACGCCCTTTGTGGACTCGTCATAATCTCCGGTTTCGACGGACTGATAAAAAAGAGTAACTATGAGATGGTGAACCGAAAACGACTAACAAAGCAAAACACAGAAAACTCGGAGTGCTTACTTTGGAGCATCTGTTGAGGGTTTCTTGAAGGCAAAGCAGGAGAGGAGGATGAGCAGTGGAATCGCGTATATGTACTCTATGCAAAACGATCTCGTCAGGTCCCTCCACAGACATTTCTGTTTTCCGGGAGTTGAAGTAGAATCGTAGAAGTTCAGACCAAAGTTGAGACTTTGAGTTGAGAGAAACCAGAGTTGAGACTCTGAGCGGCGGCAACAAACCAACAGTCCCCCGTCGGTGCCCCTGATTCGAGAGAAGTCGTAGGAGGTTGAGAAACAGTGAAGCCTGCAACTGCATGCGAAGAACCACCCTTCTCGCAACGATCCCCCAAAGGAGCAATGGTGGTGGACCAATACACTTTCCGGTGCAATTTCATCGGCTCTTTTGTTTGCGGTGCAATTTCGTTTGCACTACAAGGTGTAAAAATCAAGAGAGTGAAAAATTACACTCAAACAAACAAAAAATAATTATGCATTTCAGAAACTATTTATATTAGTAATTAAGCACATGCTTTGCACTTGAAAAACTTTTTTTCATATTGATTACTTGAAAAACTGAAAATTAACAAAAGTAACAATATGATTAAAAATAAATTTAAATATTTATTATTCAATTATGACATTATGTGTTTCTTTAAAAAGGTTGGATCATTGACCCACCATCTAAATAAAAAAAATAACATTGTTTTTGGATTATTAGTTTTAAATTAAAGAAAATTATAGTCATAGCCAGCTATACATTTAAAATTAGGCTGGCAACAATCACGTAAGCCTTTGATGACATTGCAAGGGTTTTTATAATTTGAAATGTAGAGCCGATTGTCAGAGTTTTGTTTGTTTCTGAAACAACATGCAACCTAATTTTATATGTACAACCAACTTTGACTATAATTTTCCCTTTAAATTATATATTTCATTTAAATTATATAAAATATTTTTTACTTATCACATTTAATATTTTTGTATGTCTATGGTATCATTTGACTCAAACCACTAACCTACCATCTAAAAATAAAAATTGTTTGATTTCTAGGTTGATAAAATTATTTCTTATGTATAAAACTTATTTTTATTCAAAATAATGAACAATATTAGAGATGTACCCAATATTTCATTTTTTATAAATATATAACATTAGATATGTGCCTAAAATTTTCTATATCTTATGTATAAACCACTAACTCACAAAGCACACCTCACACCGACCACACAACATGTATCAGTCGTGCACTTGAAATATCTCTCTTGATAGTAAATCCGGTGGGAGATTAAAGAAGAAGAAGAGGAGAAGAGAAGAAAAGAGAAGAGGAGAAAGAAGAGAAGGAGAAGGAGAACAGGCGGCTCCAACTTCATTATAATATATAGGACGAAAAATATAGGAAAAGAAAATGACCATTGTGCCCCTACTATAAGTTAAGTACAATAACCAGAAAAAATAAAAACACTTTAATCATCCAAACCGACGCTAATAAAATAAAATCAATTTTTCTCAACACTCCCCCTCAAGTTGGAGCATAAATGTCAATAATGCCCAACTTGTCATAGAAATCATTATGCCGCACATGATGAAGACATTTGTGAAGATGTCTGCAAGTTGTTATTCTGAGCAAAAACATATGGGGTGCACACTTCTCCATTCACAAGTTTCTCTCTAATAAAGTGCTTGTGCACTTCAATGTGTTTCGTCTTATAATGTAAGACTGGATTAGCTGCAATGTTGATAGTAGCCTTATTGTCGCAATAGAGTGACATAGGGTTGCTAACTGCAAAACCCAGTTTACCTAATAGATTTCTTATCCACCACACTTTGCTTCTTACTTCACCATTCAATAAAGCATTTTTTATGTCCAATTGGTGAAGTTCCCAGTCAAGATTTGATGCCAATGAAAAGAGAATCCTGATGGAGTTCATATTGGCTACTGAAGCAAAAGTCTCTGCATAGTCCACTCCATATACTTGTGTAAAACCTTTTGCCACTAGCCTGGACTTGTACCTTTCAACAGTTCCATCAGCCTTGTGTTTCACTATGAACACCCACTTGTAACCCACTAGTTCCTTCCCTTTAGGAAGATCCACCAAATCCCAAGTGTCATTTTTGCGTAATGCATCAATCTCTTCCTTCATTGCATTTGTCCATCCAGGTTTGGATAAAGCTTCTGTTACATTCTTAAGAGCGGGGATACTATCAACAGAGGAGAGGAAAGCACAATATGAAGATGAAATATGGTCATAGGACACAAAGTGAGAGATAGGATGATTAGTGGTACAAGATCTAACACCTTTTCTCTTAGCAATAGAAACATCAAGATCATCAAAAATAGGGGAACCAACATTGAGAGGAACAGGCATATCAATAGGAGCAAATGTACCTGGCTGATGAGAAGGATCAACCTCCGGTGAAACCGATGATGTTGGTTGCATAGTGTCAGGTTCCATGACTCTTGAACTCTGCTGGCTTTTGTGGTGGCGAAGAAAGACACAGAATAGAGGAGGTAATTGAGTCTGAGCATGTTTCTCCTCAACCCTACTCTCCCCCTGAGGATAAACTGATAAGAAAGGTTGATTATCAAAGAAGGAAGCGTCGATTGAGACATAGTACTTGTGAGAGGTGGGATCATAGCAACGATAACCCTTTTGAGATAAAGGGTAACCAAGGAAAATATAAGGAATAGCATGAGGATCAAGTTTACCTTGAGTAGGTGACAAGTTAGGAACAAAGCAATGACACCCAAAAACACGCATTGAAATGGGGGACAATGGAGCTGTAAGAAACAGAAGCTGATATGAGGCCTTATACTCTAGTAACCGAGATGGCATACGGTTGATGATGTACGTAGCACACAGAACAACACCCATCAAAAAATGTTTCAGAATATTCATATGGATTAGCAAGCCATGAGCTACTTCGAGAAGATGACGGTTTTTTCTTTCAGCGACACCATTTTGTTGGAGTGTCCTAGCACAAGAGCTTCGTTGAAGTGATTCACTCGAAGCAAAGAATTTCGTGAGATCACTATGGAAGTATTCATTTGCATTATTCGATTGGAAAATATGGATTTTGGTTTGGAACTGAGTGAATACCATGCGTTGAAAGTCTTTCACAATTTTAGGCACTTCATCTCTATATTGCATAGGGTAAACCTAGGTGTATATGGAGTAATCATCGATCAATGTAATGAAGTGCTTATATCCAGCCTCAGTAGGTAGAGTAACAGGGCCCTAAACATTAGAATAAACAATATGAAACAAAAATTTTGATATTTTATTTCTCAAAGGAATAGAGCTTCTACAATGTTTACTCGATTGGCATGTCTGACACTGCAACTGACTCACTGACAAAGACTCAAACAACTTTGGAAACATAACTTTTAATGACTCAAAAGAAAGATGACCAAGACGACTATGCCATAAATAGGCTTGATTCTCACTAGACGAACTCAAGGACTCTATAGCCACAACTCCCACACGTAGAGACCATCCACCATGCTTCCTCTACCAATCGTCTTCCCCGAAGCCAAATCCTAAAACACACGTGAAGACGAAAAAAAAAGTAACTGAACAGTTTAAGGAGTGAATAACACTACTAATGGAAAGCAAATTTATAGGTAATTTTAGAACATGTAGTACATTAGAAAGGGTAAGGCCGAGTGGGAGAGATATGGTTCCTTGGTCGGCTATGGTGGAGAAAGAGCCATCAACTAGTCTCACATTATCTCTCCTAGAGAGAAGATTGTATGACTATAATAAATTTAACTTACCGGTCATGTGGTTTGAGTCTC
The DNA here is from genome assembly GCF_055504915.1 of Nelumbo nucifera. NCBI lineage: Eukaryota > Viridiplantae > Streptophyta > Magnoliopsida > Proteales > Nelumbonaceae > Nelumbo > Nelumbo nucifera. The sequence continues at coordinate 18,608,009 of NC_142656.1, read as the reverse complement.
CATAGTCAATTACCCAAGGGGAATCAGAGGTATGAGATGACGCATGGAAGGCAGTGGGGGTGTTACTTGATGTAGATGCAAAAAAGGTAGAAGGAGTAGGACCATAATCCATCTAGCGAAAAGTCCTACCATATAATTCCAAATGGTCACGGAAGGAGTTGATGATCTCTTCCTTAGGGTCAGAACTGGGATGTCTTTCATGAGTTATCATGGGACTAGTCTCTTGAGATGCCATATTAGCTGAGTTATATTTTTTTTTATTATGTTGACTTGGTTTCTTGCCCTGATCAATTGTTGATGTCTTACCCAAATCCTCTGCCCATTTAGGTTTTCCATAGAGATCCCAACATGTATCTCTGGTGTGTCTTGTCTTCTGGCAGTGAGTGCACCAAAGTTACTCTTATCATCTGTTCTCTTTTGAGAGTCACCCTTTTTAAAAACACTTCCGACATTAGTATCTGAACTTCTTCGAACAGCTAGGGTGACTAGCTCCCTCTCTGTACAATTCATCACATTTCTTCTATTATCTTTTGACTGAACTAAGGCATAAACCTCCTAAACTAATGGCAAGTCTTTACTTTCCAAGATCTGCACCCTGATGGACTCATATGAAGGATTCAGCCTCAAGAGGAAGGCAAATACTCATTGTTGAGATACAAGTGATTTGTATGCCTTTGCATCTTCATTACACTTCCAATTTACATTCTGATAGTGACAAGCTCTTTCCATATCAATGTCAGATTCGAATAGTACACCGAGGGACTCATTTCCCCCCGCTTGCAAGTGGACAATTCAGTTTGCAGTTGGCATATCTTGGCATAGTGTCTCTGCTCTGAATAGGTGGACTTTGCTTGTTCCCATATTTCACAAGAAATTTTGGTCCACATAAATGTCTTTCTCACTTGTGGCAGCATGGAAACCAAGAGTCATGACATCACCATACTATTTTCTTGGTTCCATCTATCATATTCAACACTTTCGCTCTTCGGTTCCTTTACTTTCCCATTGATGTATCCTATTTTTCCTTTAGCAATGATGTAGAATTTTATTCCCCTAGACCATTCAAGGTAATTCAGACCATCAAAGGGAATAACAGCCATGGGGAAACTCATATCCATTCCCCCATTTACTCAATTTTGACTTCCAGAAATCCCTAAAGTAGCAGAATTCTCAGACAACATGGTCAACACAAAATTTTTTGATCTAAAACCTCAATTTAGGATCCCTCCTTATATCAGAACAAAGAGCTCCACACACAACAAGTGATTAATCCACACACACATTTCAGTTTTGGACTTAATCTATGCACATGCACCAATTTCTAGGAAAAAACAATATGATAAATCTAATTTTCAGACCAATACGGAATAACAGTCCTAGCCAACTAGTTTTCCAGAGGTTCTACAAGCATTAATCACTAAGAGGGATCCTTACACACATGATATCAAGCTAACAAATAGAGAAAACAGGTCATACGTGACCTACAACCACCTTTCACATGTACAGGATCACACGATCCAAAACAAACAGAGGGATAAACCTCACAAGGGTCTACTGACATTCAGTGGTTCAGAACCATTTGCTTTCCTCTTGGCACACGACCAAGGGAAGAAAAAGAAAAGAAAAATAATAGGGTTGTACCAGTTGCAGATTTGATTCGATCAACCTAGATTTACTCCTTTGTTCTGCCCAGATTCAGTAGCTTGGAGAAGACACTTGATCTGATTTGGTTAACCCAGATTTACTCCTCTGTTCCGCCCAGATTCAACAATATGGAGAAGACACTTGTTCACCCGGATTCAATGGCCATGCTCTAATACCATCTTTACAGTAAATCCAGTGGGAGATTAAAGAAGAAGAAGAGGAGAAGAGGAGAAGAGAAGAAAAGAGAAGAGGAGAAAGAAGAATTAGAGGCAATGGAACAGGCAGCTCTAGCTTCATTATAATATTATAGGGCAAAAAATATATGAAGGGAAATGGCCCTTGTGCCCCTACTATAAGTTAAGTACAATAATAAAAAATAAAAATAAAAGATGCCTTAATCATCCAAATAGACCCTAATAAAATAAAATCAATTTTTTTCAACAATCTCGTACTTGTAAACTTTTAATTCAAGGGGAGATGTTCCAGATGCACATCTGAAACATGCTATGAGGTCGGTGTGAGGCGCGCTCTATGAGGAGTAGATTCAATCTCTCCCTCAGCCAACCCCACTTACGTAACATGCTTAGCATGCCCTGCCTACCATCCCGCCTAGATCACCTACCTTTGACCTAGCCAAGCGCGCATAGCCTCTACCTCCCTCCATAATGTTTATCATCTATTACCTTCACCTCTATACTTTTAAAGACCATATGTTAAGGGGAACGGGATCTACTCCTCACAAATGGGAACCTCACAGGCACATCTACCGTGCATTACGAACACCTCCCGTGAATAATAACTTATAAGTATGGGAGATGTTCCCAATGCATGGTAGGATGTGCATGTGAGGTCGGTGTGAGGAGCAGATCTGGTCTCATGTTAAGGAAGAGGGACGTTATGGAGAATCCAGATGCACATCATTGTCCTACATATCCACCCACCTAGTGTGCCTAGCCTTGTTTGGGAATTTTGTTGAATACATAGGGTTTTCTCAATGCACCCTTTAAAATATTAGTTCATATATATACCAAAAAAGGTCTAAATATCTAAATGCATAGGAAATTCAAAAACAACAATAAAGGGCAAACAAAGGATCAAACAAAAATGATACTAACTTGGAGGTCTTGAAATGGTCTCCCTAGAGATTATAAAGTTTGTACTCTTTGGTATGCTTGTAAAAGGCAGTGAATGCAAATGACATTAAATCAGACTAGAGATCCGACATTAAAAATGACCAAACAAAATTAGCTTAGAGGTCTGAATTCCCATTAAAAAATGACTTGCTATTAAGGGGAATCTTCATTTTCAAATCTACAAGGACTGAAAAATACAAATTTCATTGTTATCATTGGAGTTGAAGAGTAGTACATTAAGGTTTGATTCATGGTGAAGAAGACGACGAACAATAGTTTTACCATGTCAATGTTTTCTCAATTGAATAAGTGAGTGGTATATTTAAAATCATCCTCTAGCTAAAGATTTAAACCATACTAATGCCTCAATATGGTTCCATTAATATTGAAAAACTAATTAGTGAAAAAGGTCTTTTTAAGCCAAAAGGAAAATTTCATTAACCCCCCCCCCCCCGCTCAAAAAAAAAAGCTACATCTCGTTTGAGATCGAAACATGGGAGTATCAGACCAGGTCATGGAATGGTTATGCTTAGCAACATATTGAGATAGCCTATGGGCTACTTTATTATAAATACTAGATGTGTAATAAAGAGAGCAAACTTGAAACATGGAAATAAAGGGATGACAATCAGTGATAACAGTGTGAAGGTGCCAAGGAGGATCCCGATCAAACTTAAAGAAGATATCAGCATCTTTTTGGGATCAATGACTTTGGGCCCGTTTGATGCGTCTTTTTGGGAAGATCTTCTGGTAGCTCGAACAGTTAAAAGACGCATTAAGCTTTTGTATGAAGATCTGAGCAGCCTGAAGCACGTTTGGTAGACGCATGTCTTTCCATGTGTATTTTCGTGTTTTCTGCATGAGAATAAAACGCGAAAGACGCGAAAAGCTTCATTTGGAGCTTCCCAAAATGGGCTTTTCGCGTTTTTTCGGCACTCTATCTTTTGGCAGCTAGATATTCCACATGCCAAACAGAAATAAACTGAAAATCATTCTGCTCGACTTGTAAACAGCCAAAAGACCACGACTTTATTAAGGGTCCATGAACCATCAATATTTATTTTGATCACATTTACACCAACATGGGATATCACTAGTAGAAGGATTGGTAGAAGACCTTAATTCTTGAGTTGGAGCATTATTGTATTTAAGAATATCACTGACATGTGCTTGGATCGAGTTAACAACATAGGCTAGACAAAACTTGGCATTCTTGAAGATAACCTTGTTGCATCTGCCAAATGTACCACATTGAAATTGCACCCAGTTCAAAAATAGAAATTGGGAGTGTAAACAGGTGTGTTAAAGTTTCATCACTTTCTTTGCATAACCTGCAAGGTGGGTCAACACCATGAAACCTTGTTGCCATTTCAGCACTAGTTGGAATTGCATTCATAATACACCTCCAAATAAACACTTTAATATATGAGGGATAAGCATCTTAGAACTCTAGAATCTCTTCCGACTAAGCCCATTACAAAGTAAACGAGCATTCGAAGCTTCACACTTTTGTGATAATAACTTATATCCTGAGTTACAGGTGTAATTTCCTTGAGGGGTAAATCTCCATATCAGCTTGTCTTCATTTACATTTCCAAAAGTAGGAAATAATCCATTGGATGGGTCGATTAACATGGCAACCTTATAACTGGTATTGTTCCAGTTTTCTTGGTTTTTCCAATGAAAAATCATCAACCCATGTATCAACAAATAAGCCATTGGAAATAATCCATTTCCAACCTTTTCCATAAAAGGTTCCCCTTTCAAATATTTATTTTTGAGAGTTAAGGCCCACAAGGAATTTTCTTCTTTTAGAAATCTCCATACTAATTTAAAGAGAAATGCCTTGTTCATTAATTCAATTATTCTTAGACCAATAAAACCTTTATCTAAAGGATGAAGGAAAGAATGCCAAGCCTTTTGATAAACAATCGTCTTGTTACTAGGTTTACCCCACCAAAGATCTCTACAAATAGCTTCTATTTCCTTGCACACACCCTTCAGAATTAAGCTTGCTGCCACATGGTACATAGAAGAGCATGTAAGGTTGACCTGATAAGAGTGATCTTACATGCATGGGATAACACATCTGCCTTCTAGCCTTTTAACTTTGATATCAATTTATCAATAATGAGATTCCAAGAGGATACCCCTCTAGATGTGTTGAATAGAGGACTGCCCAAATAAGTATCATCTTTATTAATTTCTGCAACTCCGAGATCATTTATAATGCTTGTCTTTACCAATTCAACCACATTCTTACTAATGTGAATTGATGACTTTGCAAAGTTAATTTGTTGGCTTGACAAAAGGTAGACAAAATCTCTTTAATCTCTCTGGCTTTCCCAATATCTATTTCCCCAAAGATAAGAATATCATCTGCAAAAAGAAGGTAATTTAACCTTTCATGAGAATTGCATATTCTGAAACCTTTAAATTCCCCAGTCCGGAGTGCATTAGTCAACATTCTAGAGAGGATTTCAAGATAGATGATAAAGAGGTAGGGTGACAGAGTATTACGGTCTGACACAGGCTTAGCCTTGCCTACGCTTGGCAGGCTTACGTTAGGGACATCACCGTCATTTTCGCCTGTAAGATTTTTAGGAGAATTGATGTTATCTTCAAGCAGACCACCAAAAGCTTAACGTACTTTTCGAGAAGGGGTGGTCGACCTCCTTGGGTGCCTAACCTTGGCACTCCTAGACCTTCATCCCTTGCGAGGTGGCCCTGGTTAACGGCTAGCATGGCTACCAGGGTTCCTCATGGGCGCACACTTGCTCATGGGGACAATATTGGACCGGCACTGCGCTACCGACGCTCAAGGGAGGCTTGGCATGCCGGCCTGGCTCAAGCATGGCCTTTCACCACGCCAGTCCCTTGCCCAAGCTGAGTGAGCTACCCCATTGCCTCTACCGCACGGGTGTGTTCCGGCCCAAGCGGTTGCCTTTCATCAGGGCACACAGGTGCCTGTCATCATCGGCATACATGAGACCCTTCACATCGATGCCAAGTCACCTCATTGGCGCACAGTCGCCTTGCATTATGGTTGTCCCCCTTTAGCACGTAAGTGGCGCCTCCCATGGATCAGTCTGAGCCAGGAGAGTTCCCCGGCCATTGGACTTGAGGTCATGATCCAGTGCTACTGACTTTGATGGAGCCATCCCATCGGGCAACTCCTAGCCTCTAAGCGCATAAAGGCTTGTCCTGACCTACCTTGGCCTGGACGCTGCACGAGTTTATTCCGCTGTAGAACTACCCCCGTGACAGTTGGTATCAGAGCGAGCTAGCTAATTACAGCCGCATTTGGTTTTCAACAGATTAGCCTAGAGCCAGTTGAAGCGGTCATTACGACAAGTAGCACATTGTGGGGTGCGGTCCCTAGGCACTTCCACCTAGGATCGAGCATATTTCTTATCAGGCCTGGCAAGAGGCCATTCATTGTTCGTGTCCCCATTCCAATGACCCTAAAACAACTTCCCTTGCGGGGACAGACGCATTGGTTGTTGTCCTCATGCGGGGGCAGACGCATGAGCCTTGTTAGGAATGTGGGTACACTAGCTGTTGGAGCATGACGGCCCTGCATCGGCATGGTATTCGGAGGACATGCTCAGTTCACAGGTGGATCACTTGCAACAGCAACAACTCATCACCAGGCGAGTGCATGTTCGACAGCTCATGGGTGACGCATGAGCCTTGTTAGGAATGTGGGTACACTAGCTGTTGGAGCATGACGGCCCTGCATCGGCATGGTATTCGGAGGACATGCACAGTTCACAGGTGGATCACTTGCAACAGCAACAACTCATCACCAGGCGAGTGCATGGTCGACAGCTCATGGGTAAAAGTTGCCACACTCGCGTTCAAAGCGGTCAGGTCTCCTTGAGGCAGCAGCAGTGGGGCCCCCTCGGAGTGAAGATGTAGCCCGAGTCGGCGAGGTGAAGCGTAGTTTCGAGGGCCCAGAGAGCATAAGCCATGGCTAGGTTTGAGTAACTCGAATCGGCGAGGTGAAGTCTGCAGGCCAACATGGTGAAAGGGTACCCAGGTCATCGCCAACATGAGGAGTAGACCTATCAGCGTGTTCGGTAGCATCACTGAAAAGCTACCAAGAAGATGGTTGAGCCTTGAGGTAAGATGATACATGGGGCGGACCTCCGCGAAGCACCACACACATTTCTTCGAGGGCCCTTCTTTCATAGTTCAACGACATAGCCATTGCGCGGTTTGAGTAACCTCAACACTGGGAGGTGAAGTCCAGGCAGGCCGGCATGGTGAAATGGTTCCATCCCCATAAATGGACACCAATATAGGCGAGACCCAGGTTGGCCAGGCGAGCCCTGGAACTGGTAGAAGAGTGGATGGCGCGCGACACAGACGCCCATTTACGGAAGGAGTCATTGTCGAGGACGACAATGAATTGAGTGGGGGAGCTTGTTACGGTCTGACACAGGCTTAGCCTTGCCTATGCTTGGCAGGCTTACGTTAGGGACATCACTGTCATTTTCGCCCGTATGATTTTTGGGAGAATTGATGTTATCTTCAGGCAAACCACCAAAAGCTTAACGTACTCTTTGAGGTGGGGTGGTCGACCTCCTTGGTTGCCTAACCTTGGCACTCCTAGACCTTCATCCCTTGCGGGGCGGCCCTGGTTAACGGCTAGCATGGCTACTAGTGTTCCTCATGGGCGCACACTTGCTCATGGGAACAGTGTTGGACCGGCATTGCGCTACCGACACTCAAGGGAGGCTTGGAATGCGAGCCTGGCTCAAGCATGACCCTTCACCACGCCAGCCCCTTGCCCAAGCTAAGCGAGCTACCCCGTTGCCTCTAGCGCACGGGTGTGTTCCGGCCCAAGCGGTTGCCTATCATCAGGGCACACAGGTGCCTGTCATCATCGGCATACAGGAGACCCTTCACATCGGTGCCAAGTCACCTCATCGGCGCACAGTCGCCTTGCATTATGGTTGTCCCCCTTTAGCACGTAAGCGACGCCTCCCATGGACCGGTCTGAGCCAGGAGAGTGCCTCGGCCATTGGACTTGAGGTCATGATCCAGTGCTATTGACTTTGGTGGAGCCATCCCATCGGGCAACTCCTAGCCTCTAGGTGCACAAAGGCTTGTCCTGGCCTACCTTGGCCTAGACGCCGCACGAGTTTCTTCCGCTGTAGAACTACCCTCGTGACAAGAGGGCATCATTGTCTCAACCCTCTTTGCGGCTGGATTGATTTGCTGCAACTACCATTGATAATGACTTTCATGGACTTCGAAGCAATGCAAAATTGAATAAGGGAACAAAAAGTTTCAGAAAAGCCGAGCAGTTGCATACACCTGATAAGAAAAGGCCATTCAACATGATCGTATGCAATTGAAAGATCAATTTTTAATAAGAAATTGCCTTTGCTAGATTTGTTTTTATGCATAGAGTGGATGATTTCTTTGGCAATGACAATGTCATCCAAGATTTGTCTTCTAGACATAAAAGGATTATGATATAGGGATATCATTTTTTACAAAAGTACTTTCAACCTCCCAGCAAGGAGCTTTGTTACCACTTTGTATGTAATGTTGGCCACGTAGGCCTGCAAGTTGGGCCGGGTTAGGTCGGGTTAAGGCCAAACCTAGCCCAACCCTACGTTTTAAACCCCCAACTCAACCTTCAACCGAATCTACCCAACCCTAACCCTAACTAAATTCCTTCAACCCTAACCCACCCCAACTCAACCCGATGTTGACTTCGGGCTAGGCCCAACCTAACCTTGTTCCCATCCCTTAAAATCTCATAAAGCTATTTAATCTCAAATGTTAACTCAATTTTCACTATATATATATATATATATTATTCCTATGTTTTATTAGTATTTGTTTGTTGATGTTTTTATTGGTTCTTTTAGTACAAAATTCAAAAAAAAAAGAGTGTTTGAAATGACTACAGTTTATTATGAGCTATGATATATCTTTTATGTGAGGCAAACATTAGAGAGGAGATGAAGAATAAAATATTAAAAAAACCTAAAATATGTTATTAAGGTTTTAGTCTTTTCATTTGGTATTAAGTAAAGTGATTATCTTAAAAGAAAGACATTATAGTATGTAGTGAGGGCTATACAACTATCGTACATCTAAACAAATCAATGTATGATATATAATATATAAAACATATATTTATATATGACATATACTATATAGTTGGGTTCGGGTTTGGGTCGGATTGCCCAACGGATCAACCCTAACCCAACCCGAAAATAAAGTCGGGTTCATGAATTTCAACCCTAACCTTAACCCAAGCATCAACCTATGACCCAACCCCAACCCAAAATTCAAGCCAACCCGGCCCAAGGTGCAGCCTTACGGCCAAGCCTATAGGTTGGAAGTCAATGGGGAGCTCTGGTCTCTTCTTTTTTGGAATAAGCATCAAAAGAGTGTATCGTTAATTGAAGAGATAAGAGAAGAAGCCCCTAATAAAATCACAAAAATCCTCTCCAAGGATGTCCCAGCTGTTTTAGTATAAATAAATCATGTAATCCGTCAGGCCCAAGAGCTTTAAGAAGAGCAATATTGTTTGGGATGGAGTAAAGAAAATTATTTTCAGCGGTATTAACCACAGATTCAAGAAGAGCAGAATCCATATCAGCAAAATGGCAATGAATGGAGGAGAAGTATAGTACTATATGCTCCTCGATTGCTTTAGGTTCTGAAGTCCAAGAGTCACTGTTGTCCTTTAACCAGTTGATACTATTTTTCCTCCTTGTAGAAGCAGTGATATGAAAATAATGGGTATTGCGGTCTCCGTGATTCAACCAATCACACCGGGAGCGTTGCTTCCGGTATATATTTCCTCTCTATCATACTGCAATTCTAATTCCTTCTTCTTCCGGACTTTTCTTCAGCTATGGCATTCTCATCCATGTCACCTGATTGAAGAAATTCAATCCTTTTTTCGTAATTCATCAATCTTTGACTTGAATTGGAGGGCATATCTATACCATTTTATTAATTATTAGTATTAACTGCATTTTTAATTAATACAATATTTTTATTAATTAATTAAAATTATTTATTAAAATACTGAAGTTATTAATTAATAGTATTTTTAATTAATATAGTAACATTTTTAATAATTATAGTATTTTAATCAATTAACATTATTTATTAAATATAATTTTTTATTAATTATAGTATATTAATAATTAGCCATATTTTACAGTATTTTCAATAATTGCAGTATTTATTAAAAACATTAATATTTTTATTAATTCATTAATTAATAGTTTTATCTTAAATATTATTTAAATAATATTTGAAACTGTAAGTAATATAATTACATTTTAAACCGTAATTAAAAGTAATTATATTTATTTAAATATAATTTGAGCTGTAAATAGCAGAAAATTACATTTAATGAACAGAAATTAACCAAAAATAAAGTACCAATAATTTTGTCATATTTACCAAAAATTATCCAAGAAATTGCCAACAATGGATTAACATGATTTCTAATAAATATGAAAAATTACCAAAAATTAAAAACTATAACCATTAAAATTACTTTTTGAAAATACGTACTAATTATCAATAATCTCCAAGAAACAAATGTAATTAGTTTATAGCGTATTTAAAATACATTTATTTATTCGTATAAATTATAAATTATATAATTTAAACATTATAATATTTGCCTAAAATGATCTTAGATCATAGTGTCACAATGGAAAATAGAAAAAAATGTATTTCCATTATTTCACTTTCACTCAAAGCACGGGTCTCTACTAATAGATATTAAATGCAAGGTTTTGCACTTTATATATTTATATTTGTACTCTTTCCAAACCGAGTCATCAAAAAGTCAATCCAATTTGCACCAGTGCAAAATAAAATTTGCATCGCAAACAAACCCGAGCCTTGTTGACGTGCACTCATTCATAAATGCATCTTACACCACGTGGATTGAACATTTGTTTGGGACCCTCCTCCTCCTGGAACGAGAATAAAGAGACTCGCAAGAAAATGTTCCAGATGTGTGGTGTATGATGGATGCAATTATCTATTCATGTGGTGGGACACTCAAGTATAACCGTCCCATCGGCAATATCTACGATGCCGGGAAGGTATGATACCGGAACAACTTTGAATCGCAACCTTTCTTCGATCTGCTCTACTCGCTCTCCTTTCTTTCTTCGATCCCCTCACATCCATTAGACATTCCAATGAATCGCGACTGAGGCTCACAATCCAACCCGACCTCCCCACCACCCATCACCAACATTTTCCCGATCAACGGCGGCGACGATGGAGCCGGACGTGAGCATCGAGAGCGGATGTATGATCAGAATAGCGGTGCTGCCGATCGGACCGGTTCCACAAGCGCAGCTGAGGGACTACCTGTCGATGCTGGTGCGCCACCGCAAGGTCGAGCTTTCTGCCATCAGCTCCTTCTACACAGAGCACCAGAAGAGTCCATTCGCCCACCAGCCATGGGACACAGGCAGCCTCCGCTTCAAGTTCATGGTCGGTGGGTCCCCTCCTAGTCCCTGGGCAGATTTCCAGTCCAATCGTAAAATCCACGCCGTCATTGGCCTCTGCCATTGTCCGTCTTCACCTGATCTCGATGTCGTCGCCGCTCAGTTCTCCATCGCCTGCAAGAGTTACACTTCGGCTCTCGTCAAGCGCTGCTTTGCATTTTCCCCCGGCGATGCTCAGGTGTATTTCAAACTTTAAGCTTTAACATTGTTTGTAGCAAATAATGGGCATCAACCACGTATTGATTAGTACATGAAATCACCTGAATTTCGAACAACCAAATTGAATAAAAACAGGTTTGGTTTAATTCAAAACATTAAAACGAATGGAACTGTGTTATGATCCTAAATGGCTTGTAATAGCTAATTTCTAGATTTACCAATCAAAAAAGAACCACCTTTTAGATTTGCTTCCTTAGGTGCATTTACATAACTTGAATTGCACGTCTGAGTTGTAGCATATGTTATGGCGATGGAGCAAATTTGCATTTTTTTTGAAGAGAAAGATAACTTATATTCAAAAGAAGGGGGGAGGGATGCACATAAGAGATGTAAAAACAGGCCACAAAAGCCCAAAAAGAAGAGCCTGTATCAAACTAAGATGGCAAAGTGTTAGCACCATACAAGAAAACACTTCCAAGCCTTGCTTTGCTAAAACATTTGCTGTTCTATTGATCTCCCGAGGAATCCATCTAAAGGTGCAGTTCAGCAGAGAAGACAGCTCATGAATTTCGGCAAGGAGGTGAGCTAGCCTCTACGGTCCCTCATCTTATTCTTTTGCCCACTTAATGGTAATTCTTGAGTCTCCTTCTACTGCTAATGGACTGAAATGGAGCCTCTTAGCAACTCTTAAGCCTTCTAGAAGGGAGCTGACTTCTGCTTCAGAGGCATCTGCAGCTTGAACTGGGCCACTAAAGGCCCACAAGATGCCTCCAGTAGTACCCCCTATTCCAGCTGCTGGTGGAGGAAGCAGTTACCTTCTAAAACTGCCATCAAACTGCAACAGGTAATCACACTCCTTACTTAGGGGAGGAAGAGTTGGTACAGTTGGAGAGGAAGGGGAAGTATACAGGATTTGCAATCAGTTTCTTTTTAACTCCCCTCTGCTCACCCCATCAAAGAGCTGGTGGACCAGCATCCAAGAAAAGATTTGGGATAAGATCTTCTCACAAATACTACCCAAGGAGGAGAAGCTATCCTTAAATATTCTTCTGTTCCTTTCTTCCCAGATTCCCCACATCAAAGCATGAATTACTGCTTTCCAAAAGAGATTTCCTCTTTTCCCCAAAAGGGACTGAAGTAGGTTAAATTTCTTCTGGAATCTGAGAGGTGTTTTGTGAAAGCGATGTTACTTCAGACGAGTATATAATAAGCCCAAAAGGTTTGTAGAATTATAGGCAAGTATATAATTTGATGCACTTCAACTATAAGAGAGCCTATAAATCATGTCTGACAGTAAAATCATTATGCTATTCAAAAAAAGAGTGAAGAAAAATAAAGATTTGGTAAATTGTGATAACTGATAAGTTCTATTTTATTTTTGGTACACTTGTTATTTGAGACTGGTAGGTAATAGCTGCTGATGTGTGGTATGTGTTTTCATTCAAAAAATGGGGTCATTGCTACATAGCATGTAAATATATTCAAGGTCTTATTTTTAATGAGTAGATTTTGCAAAGTGTTTTATTTTTACATTTTTTTTTGTTCTAAATGTACAGATTTCAAGTCATGTAGGTTTGAATGTTGTTAACATTGTTGCTTTGCTGTACTATGAATTTTAGAAAACAGAAACACCAATTATTGAAGTTTCCCCACTAGTTTGCACCCTTCCATTAATTTTCTGAGTTAAATGAATATTTTCTGGTACAGCTGGAAGATGGTGGTAAAAGGGGAGACAACTTAATATTGTTTCCTCCTGCGGATCTGCAAACTCTAGAATTTCACTTGCAAACGATGGTGCAAGACATTGCTGCTTCATTACTGATGGAATTCGAAAAATGGGTTCTTCGTGCAGAATCTACTGGAACTATTCTGAAGACACCATTAGATTCTCAAGCCAGTCTTAGCTCAGAGGAGGTTTATGTTTAGGTGTCCTAAGGATTTGGCAATTGTTTTCGTGTTCCTTCTTTCTCCTTCTTTATTACCTTTTATTTTAGAGCATCTAATATCATCCCAAGGTACTGTTGATTCAGCTGTTTTAACTTGATTCTTCCTACCTTTTGAAACTGCAGGTTATCAAGGCCAAAAAACGGAGGCTTGGCCGTGCACAAAAGACAATAGGAGATTATTGCTTGCTTGCAGGATCACCTGTTGATGCCAATGCCCATTACTCTACAGCAATAGAACTTGCGAGGTTAACAGGGGATTATTTCTGGTATGCTGGGGCATTGGAGGGTAGTGTATGCGCCTTGCTGGTAGGCACATCCTCTCAAGTAGAAGATTAGAAATATTGGACATGAATAAAGTGAAGTTAAATAGACTCCACTTCACTCTAGAGTCTAGATGTGTGCACAGTACATTACTGAACATTAAAGAGCAAGGCAATGCCTGTTTTGTGAATCCAATAAGAGATCACAAATGCTAAAACCTGTCTTATAAGGATGACAGTAACATTCCAATCTAGAAATACAGTAACCTGTCTAAATTATGTTAGTATGCTAGCTATCTTTATCTGATTGGGTTGATTGTTGGCTGGTTGGAAATGGTTCACTGGCTGCCTACATGTAGGACTTAATTGTATGGCATTGGTAGATCTGAGGATGGCCCATCTATCAGTCTACCATTACCATTGTCACTTGCTCAGCGATTCAATTTTTGGTTGAATGATGCCCTTTTTTTGGTGTTCAGTTGAATAATTAAATCATTCAATGTTTAGGACACTCTATTGCTGATAATAATAAAAAAAAAACATCAATGTGTATGACACAGGTATATCTGAGGGTCGCTCATCTTTTGGGTCAAGTATACAAATATACCTTACATGGTCTTTAGGTTAAGAGTTCTTTTTATAGAATTTAGATTGTTCTAGCATTTCTAGTTGAAATGCTGTTCATTGTCATGTTTTAGTTGAATAAATGTCAATTACATTTGTGAAGCTTATGCTATTTGTGTTTCTTATGCAATCAGATAGATCGGATCAGCCAAAAGGATCCAGTTCTGGAGGATGAGGTGAAGTGTCGTTACAATAATGTGATTGCTCATTACAGAAAGTCTATTCAAGAAAATGCTCAAAGGTGGTCTTCTATTTTATTTTATTTTTAATTCTCTATTTTTAATTAGTAATGAATGAAAGCTTCTTTCTTTCTTTTTTCTTGAAGATCGATAAAGAAGAAAATTTATTCAATAAAATAGCAAAATACAATGTTTAGGTGACAAGAGGTCATCCCACCACATACAAGAGAGAACCAACAAAGAAATACATCAGAATTAAACATTCAAAGTACTCCAAAACTTAGCTGCAAAATTTTCTTTACGAAGGCCTTCAAATTCTGGCAGAACTAACACCCAACCAACAATCCTTGAGCTGATCACAGCCCCCAATTCTTTGTTGCTTCTCATTTTATCCTCTAATATTCTCTTATTTCTTTGCTTCCATTACCTCCCAGCACACAGCTACAGATTATTTTTGCTTTGGAGTTCCCATGTACCCTTGGCCAGCAGCCAAAAATATAATTATAATCATTAGGAGCCCATCCAGAAATGTTAAAGAGTTTGAAAAAGTAGGCCCAAATGCTTCTTACATATCTGCATTGCACCAGCAAATGAAGAATGTTTTCCTCATCCGTCTTACAAAGAACACATCTACTTGGAAACTGATGACCTTTTTTCTTCAATTTGTCTTGAGTGAGGATACTTTCCATAGAAATCAACCACACATATGCCTCCTCTCTTGGGGGAGCAGGTTTCCTCTACCTGGACACATCAAAGCTTCTTTTTTTTTTTGTTTTTTTGATAATTCACATCAAAGCTTCTTTCTTTGATCAGTAATAAGGATTGATTGACAAAATGAAAAGTGAGGAAGATACAAAAGCAAAAAACAGCCATGCATCCCTCTCCTGAGGAGATACTTCAATTTTAATTTAACTTTATTCATGGTTGATACCCCCTTATAGTTTGTTTTCTAATTCTTCCTTTGCAGAGTCTCACCACTAAGCTTTGAGCTTGAAGCTATCTTAAAGTTAGCAAGATTTCTTTGCGGGTAAGCATCTACAAGAAATATGATGAATCCATCATGGATTTTCCTCAACCAAAATGTTTTATCTGTTTTCTATAATAGGCTATTGGAAAGATGATTATTTTTGTTGGAAAAAAGTTTCTTCCCTGTTTTTTTATGATTACTTTAGTCACCCTAGAATACTTCTCTGTTTCATCTCTAAATTCTTTCATTTGGTATGGTATTAGTTGTGTTTCCATTTTGCTATTAATTTGTTAGAAAAAGAAATGAAGAATAAATTAGGAAAAGAAAGCATCACATAAACAAACACTACTTGTTCCATGATCTTCTGTATATTATATTGTTTTGTGCATAGAAACTAACATGGAATTTGTAAGTTGGGTACCTTATTGTGAGCTGTTATATTTTATTTTTTATTAATCTTATTTCTTACAATATTTCTTCCTCAGATGCTGTTGGCCATTTATGTAAGATTATTTTTTTAAATGCATGATGGAGCAATAACTGGTGTAAGAATTTCCAAGGATGAGATTGTATACTCTCAAGTTAGAAAATCCTTTTTAGTGGTCAATAGTTTGCCATCATTTGCTTGCAATAGTTCATGCAAGCCTACTGTTCATCTATAGGAGGGGGTCTTGTGGTGTATCTTGTTTAATGATAGCATGACATCATAGTATATATTTGACACATAACACAATGAGAGTTAGGTAGATATGAAATTGTAACTATGGAGATGTTTTGAAACCATTTTTTTCTGCTTTTTGGTTCATGGAGCTATGCAACAGGGGTAGCCCATCCCCCTACCCATGACCCCCTAACCCTGGTGATAGTGGTGTCCGCTACAATCAGCCAGAGATCTTGTGAACTGATCCAGTTGTGCAACATCAAAACCAAAAAGGTTTTAAGATAAATGATACTAAGACAGCATGAATATTGTAATTAAAACCACATTCATACTTATGGAATAATGTAAACATATTTTCATCTATCATTCCTATTGAAGCCTTTAAAAACTACGATTAACAGATATGACATGGGCACAACTGGACAAGGCATTGGGTGTGGGATTTACACTAAATATTGAAGTGCCCTACATGGCATGGAACATATGTGCAGATATCTCTGCATCAGTTTAAAAGAGAAGTTGGAGGCAGGACGAACGGGGCAACATCGTTTGGACTTTCAGCGGTCCTATAGGCGTGGCAGATTCCTCAAAGGCTGAATTTATGGCTGTCCTCACAGGAATCAGAATAATAAAAAGTTTGGGATTTCAAAATATAACCATTGCAGGTGATTCAGCAAATACAATAAAATGGTTAAGAGAAAAGGAAGGGGGACCATGGAGATTAAGTCACTATTTAGAAGAGGCCAGGGACTCTTTGGAATGCCTAAGGCTCAGTTTGGTTTGTGGGATGGGGACGAGGAAAAGGGAATATTTTCTCTCATTTGTTTTGAGGGAAAGAGAGGGATGGGATGAGAAATATGTGGGATGTCAGATCCCAAAATCATGGATTTGGGGTCGCACCAAAACCGTGCGACCCCAGTGGAAAATTTTGAGAAAGAGGAGGGAGTGAGGAACGGCTTGTGTGGAAAATACAGAAGAGGAGCTGGTTCGGTGACAGTGACGTTCGAACCCAGAAGCAGGAGCTGGAGGGGTCGCACCAAAACCATCGGCGATCTGCTACCTCTCCTTCCTTGAGGACGGTCGCCAGGTGACATTCTCTGCCGACGCCCCTCGAAGTGAGAATCTTTCATTTCAGCAGAGAAGCGATGCTGAAGCTGAAATCCAGAGTGATAATAACCAGTCGAGGCTGAAGCTGAGATTAACAGGTCCAGTGATACTGAAGCTGAGATTACCAGCTGAAATCCAGCGATACTGAACACTGAAGCTGAGATTAACCAGCGATACTGAAGCTGATAGTAACCCTCCTTCCAAGGCAACCACATTCCAAATGGCAGTGAACTGTCATCTGCGAATTGAACCCAACGGTCGCTTCTGCTGGGGAGATGCTTTTGGGGGATCTGCGGGCGTGTGCGTTTCTACTGCACGGAAATGTAATCGCATACAACGATGCAGCAGTGCGGCGGGTAGTGGAAGACTGGGAGAAGCATTATTCATCATCTCCGACGGCACTGTCTGAAGGTAGGAGATGATGAATAGTGTTTTTCCCATATAAAACCAAACAAGGGAAGTATAAATTTTTACACTTCCCCATCCCATCCCACCTAAATCTTCCCACGAACCAAACGGAGCCTAAATGTAAAGTTAGTTTGGATTCCTAGGGAATACAACCATACAGCAGATGGCTTAGCTAAATGTGGTGCGCTCTTAGAGCATCTATATAGCGACAAACTTTCTCCTTTGTAAATTGTAGGGGTTCTCCCCTTGCTTTGTACACCTCCTCATGTATCTCGTTTCTTTTTTTATCAATGAATATTGATTAACTTTTCTCAAAAAAAAAAGGTGTTTCCTTCCATTTGGTGACCTAGTGTTCCTGCTGTAATTAAGTAAAAGTCATCAAGTCTATATTTCTAAATGAAACAACAAATATATGTGATGCCTTGTTGCTTTTGTGACCTTTTTTCCAACTTACCTGCACCATTTTGAAGTAGATATGAGAAAGGCAGAACTAGGATCTATGATCTATTGTGCTTGCCTAGGAAGTCTCTACTTAATTATTTGATCTCATCAGAAGTTTCGTAGTTAACCAGAAGAAACTTTGTTCTTTCATGAAAATGACATTATGCCAGCCAATGAAGATAAAATTAATTAGGATATTTTTTTTAGATCTTATACTTGCCGGTCCCTTAAAATTGTGAATTGCTGCTTCTGCAAGTTTATCAACTATATGCAAAGTTCAAAATATCACAGCGTATCAGTACATATCAGCCAGTATGTATCGGTTTCAGTGTCACTGATACACTAAAATGGAGTTAGCTCATTTCAACGTTTTGAAATGTTAACAGGTGATGTCACAGGACCCCTGTCAAATTATGAAACAAAAAAAAAAAGAGTTTCGGTCAAACGAAAATCTTGATACGGAAATTTGTTATCAAGGGTATCGATACTTGAACCTTGAGTAAATGAAAATGGCTGGTTAATTCATATTTCAAATATCATGTATACACTACCTAAGTATTCATTTGAAACTGTTCTTATAGAAATTGGTGTGGTATCTTAATCATTTCATGGTTTTTACAGGCTAGAGCTTATCAAGGAGGTAGTGGAATTGTTATCAGTTGCTGTAGATGGTGCCAAATCTTTGACTGATGCTAGTGACCGGCTGATATTATATGTTGAAATTGCTCGTTTGTTTGGGACCCTTGGTTACCAGCGGAAAGCTGCCTTTTTTTCGAGGCTGGTTGCTCAGTTATATTTGCAACAAGAGAATAACTTGGCTGCTATCAGTGCAATGCAAGTTTTGGCAATGACCACAAAGGCATACCGTATTCAAAGTAGAGCAACCAACTCAAAGTTGCTTTCTTTTCCCAATGTGAGTGTTAGAGAGTGAGCAAGATCCAAGAGGAATATTTATGGATTCTTTTTGATTATTGCTTTTTTTGACATGTTTTTAGTGGTTGCTATTTAATTATGAACCATTGGTTGATATATGGTCGTAGTCAACTAAAAAGTTGAAAAACAAGCCTTTCATACTTTTTTTTTTTGATAGATAACAAGTCCTTCATACCATTACAGATTTGCAACAGATGAAAAAATGTGTTAGTGTGAAAAGTTTTATTGGACTTCTCACATAACATGATTTACAATTAGACCAGTTTGGGTAGCCCCCATTTAGGATGTCTTATAGACATTCCCTTAATTACATTTTGTCAGTGGGAGGGACAACATTTTGAGAAGTTAACGAATAGAGCAGGCTAAATAGATTTTAACTACAAAATTTTCTATTGAAAATTCTGGTATCTATTGCCTCCTTGGCTTGAGAGAGAGCCATAAGAAATAAGCAATAGACAGCATTTTTGTATAGCATTTGTTAGACCTCTAGATGAGAATAGGTCCATGGAGTCAGCTAATTGGTAGTTGCCCATGACTCCACAAGCCCAAGAAGGTAATTCTCTGGTAGAGATAATAATGTGGAAATCAACATTTCAGTGGAGCTCATCAAGAGTTGGGTTTCTAATCTCAAAATGTTTTAGTGAGGAGGATTTGGGTTTTTGATTTGTTTGGGTCAGGTGGAACTTGCCAGCTGAAGTAAATTTGTTGTTTTTTCCATCTACCTTTGGGTTGCCCATGAAAAGAGGGAGAACCATGTTGAAATGTATCAGAGCAGCTGAAATTATGGCCTTATTCCAAGGTCTGAGACTGGCCAAGCAATAGGGTTTCCAAAATTTTGAAGTTGAGGGAGATTCTAAGCTGTTAATAGGATGGCTGCAGACAAAAAGTCTGGGGGCGTGGACTTTTAGACAGAAAATGAGGGAGATTTATTATTTAGCAAGGGAAACTGGAGTAATCTTTACTTGCGCAAGGAGGTCAGCCAACAGTGTGGCTGATACTTTGGCAAAACAAGGAACTCAAAGGGAAAATATTTTTTGGGCTGTACTGTAAATTTTGGGATAAAAATGGGGTCAGCACTCATGCTGCGAGTGATTGGCATTGTACTCCTTTACTAATTCAATGAAAGTTACAGTTTCCAATAAAAAAAGTATCAGAGCAGCTCTCTTGTGGACTATTTGGGAAGAAAGGAATGACAGAAAATTCAAGGAAAAGGAAATAAGTCTTTCTGAAATCAATGATATTTTGACAAGGGCTATTCTTTGGCTGAAATCTTTAAAACTTTTTTGAAAGCTACTCCTTTGATGATATTTGGAAGGGCTGGTCAGCAGTGGCTGTTACTTTGTCTAAGAAGTTCAGAATTCAAGCAAGATGGGACTCCTATAGAGGGTTTTGTTAAGTTGAATTTTTGACGGGAGTAGTCAGGGCCAAGTTTTAAAATTTTGCAGTGTTATCGGCAGATACGTACCTTTTCAGGATCCGATACATGGAACATATAGAATTAATAAGTTTCTTGTTTTTTTTCCCATTCATAACCGACTGATACGGGTCTGTATCGGCCTTGTATCGGACCATTTCGGGTATGTATCGGTCGATACAACACCGAAATGGACCGATATGCACTATGTATTAGCCGTTACAATCTTAATTAACTTACCTCTCTTTTTATTGTTTAAATTCAAATTCAAATTATCTCTCCTCCCTCATTTATATCACTTTTAAGTAAGCCTTCGAATTTGAGAGGATATTAAATGCTAATATTATTTAATTAAATGCTCTTTGAGTTACCTTTAATTAAGGCATTTGACACGTCATTAAATGCTAATTAAGTGAAATAGCTTGTTAAAAACCATAAATTGAAGGCAAGAAGCTTCAAATCCTAATCACTTATTTACAAAGACAACTAGTCCATCACTATGGCATACCTTTATTGCTTGTCTTAATAATATGTATTTTGATTCTTAAGTAACCTTTATTTCTCTTGGTGGGAGTTTCTCAATAAATGCTAAAATTTGATTATTAAAATTTCTTTAATAATAAAAATTAATACGAATTATATTTATTTATTCAAAATTAAGGTATATATATTAACTTATATACATAATAAATATTACCTAAATCTATATATAATAAATATTAGGTAATTTGCTGGACCCCCTCTTTTAGAAGGGACTTTAATGATTGGGAGATTCAGCAAGTAGGAAATCTCCTAGCTCTGCTCCAGGAGCAGACTCTTAATTTGCAAAAAGTCAGGATTCAAGAGTGTGGAAGTGGAATAAATCAGGAGGGTTCTCAGTTAAATCCTTCTACAGTTTTTTAGTGAAAGGAAATCGAGTTCCTTTTCCTAGCTGGGCCATTTGGGGAACAGTGGCACCCTCTAAAATCAAATTTTTTGTTTGGGTGGCAGCTTTAGAGAAATGCCTCACAGAAGAGATGCTGCTGAAGAAAGGTTTTATGTGTAATAACTTGAGATGCAACCTGTGCAGTGTGGAGATGGAATCAGTTAATCATCTGTTTCTACATTGCAAGTTTGTAACAGTGATTTGGAACTATTTTCTAAAGAACTTAAAGGTAAGCTGGAGTATTCCGGCCTCAGTAAGAACATGCTTGGAGGCTTGGCACATATCTGGAATGACAAAGAAGGGGAAATTATGCTGGTCCTCAATTCCTTTGGCTATTTTGTGAGCAGTTTGGGCTGAAAGGAGCAGCAGGACTTTTGATCAAAAAGCCTCGGAAGCTGAGGTCATTAACAGGGCTATAGAGCTTCTTAGGAGCTGGTTGTCTATACACATAGGTTTTTAAGAGGATACACTTGATTGTACTTTTTTGAGGATGGCATTTTTATGAGGTCCTTTTGTTGCAGTTTTTGCACAATTTCTTGTTGTACAAAAGACCGGTTGATTAATACAATTATACTTTACCTTTTCTCAATATATCTATATATATAATAAATATTAACTAATTAATGGCTTCAAAATAGCATTAACTAATAAATATTACTATATATTTATCAAAAAAATAAATATTACTATATATACACATACATGCATTTTTTTTGAGAAAATTTAACCAAGATTTATTGAGAATAAGTGGGGGGGGGGAACAAAAGGAGATATACAAAACAGGGGGAGGGGGAACCCCTGCAAGTTACAAAGGAGGAAGCTTGTCGCTATACAGATACTCCAAATACACACCAAATTTAGCTAGGCCATCTGCAGTATGATTGTATTCCCTAGGAATCCAAACTAAGTTAACATTCAATCCATCCAAAGAATCCCAAGGTTCAGTCAGATAGTGATAAAGTCTCCAAGGGCCCCCTTTTTTGTCTCTTAACCATTTTATTGTATTTGCTGAATCACCTGCAATGGTCAAATTCTGAATACCCAAATTCTTAATTATCCTGATTCCGGTGAGAGCAGCCATCACTTCAGCCTTTGTGGAGTCGGCCCAACCGATTGGGCCACTAAAAGTCCAGCAGATATTGCCCCTTTAGTCCCTTACTGTACCACCAATATCTGCAAAGCCCGGATTGCCTAAGGCACAACCGTCGAAATTAAGGGTTATTACACCTTCACTGATGGAAACGGGATGCCTCAAGGGAGTTTGCTGAGGATGAGGCAGAAACAGAAAGGGTGAATATTTCTGATAACATCATTGACTGAAAATCCTTTAAATAGATCTGAATTCACCGACCAAAGGATGCAAAGATAGGTAATATCTGAGATTAACTCCTCCAAGGTTCTGCTTTTATTGTCACAGATACGGCTGTTTCTTTCATCCCAAACGCCCCACATTACTGCATGATGCACTGATTGCCAAAAGACTTTACCCCTTGTGCTAAGCCCTATTCCTTGCCATTGATTCAAGTTGTCCATAATGAGTTTTGGAAAAGCCTAGCTGTACCCTGCCATATTCAAGAAATGGGACCATATCCTTTGAGTGAAGCTGCAATGAAGAAGGATGTGATCTGCAGATTCACCCTTGCTGAGACATAAAATACAAACATGAGGAGAAATGGAGCATCTTCCCAAAAGCTTTTTCTGAAGGAGATCACAAGTATTAACTTTCTAGAGACAGGCTTCCCATACAAAGAAGCAAATTCTTGAGGGGATGTGGCTGCACCAAATTTTCTTGTAAGGAAAAGAGGGATGCTGATCTTCAGCAGTCAAAGCCCTGAACATAGACTTAGAAGAGAATTTGCCATTTGGGTGAAGGGTTCATATTCAGGTGTTAGAATGAGGGGGGAATATATAGGCATCTTTGAGGGTTTGGATTAAAGCTATTAAATCAGAAATCTTCGAGTCCTTTAGGGATCTTCTGAGGTGGAGGTTTAAAGAATTCTCAGTGGACTGGTTTGGGAGGCAATCAGAAATAGAGGCTTCTTGGACAAGGGTGAGGTTAAACAGCCTAGGGAAAGAGGCATCCAGGGTAGATTCCCCCCACCAAAGATCTTTCCAGAATTTAATTTTAGAACCATTTCCCACTTTATACCTTATAAAAGGAAAGAAAGAAGTATGAATGGAACATATACCTTTCCAAGGATTGGTGGCCTTTATCCTGTTCAAATGGAGATTGCAATCCCACCTGTTTGTATTTTGTCCGTATTTACTTGAGATGACAGCAGTCCAAAGAGCATTAGGTTCTTTCGGAAATCTCCAGAGCCATTTGCCTACAAGAGAGGAATTTTTCTCTTTAAGCTGTCAAATACCCAAGCCACCTTCCTCTTTTGATCTGCATACTTGTTTCCAGCTGACAATGGTTTCTCTTATCTTCACCACCTTCCCAAAGAAAATTCCTTTGAAGCTTCTCAATCTGATTTCTGACTTTGGTCGGAATCTGGAAGACAGAGAGAAAGTAGAGCGGAAGATTTGATAAGGAGGCCTTTAAGAGAGTAAGCCTACCCCCTTTGGAGAGATAACACTTTTTCCAAGTCGATAGTTTTTCTTGCATTTCTCCAACACAGGACTCCAAAAGTTGATGGATTTTGGATTCCCTCCAAGAGGCATCCCAAGGTAGGTAATGGGGAGATTTTCCACTTTGCACCCCAATAAAGATTTGAAATTTTCTAGAAGATCTACTTCCATTGAGTTGATAGCCACAATACTGCTTTTGCAGAAATTAATTCATACCAGTGAGAATCTCGAAACATTCAATTACCATTTTAGTGTTTGTGATGTTGGTTATATAAACCATTATATAACCATTAAAGTATGGTTTTTATATTTAAATAAATTAGTTATAGTCATATAGAACTCATTTTTCGTTTGTATCTGTGTATTGAAAGTGTATCCTGATATGTCTCTTAAAATTACCTTTCCGATACACCTTGCATTTCCGATACTTTGAACCTTGGTCAGGGCAATCCAGGACCATCGAGAATAGGAGGTGTTCTGAAAAATGAGGACAATAACATTCTCTCTCTATTTTCAGGCCTAGTGGGAATAGGAGACTCTACAAGGGCTGAGCTACTAGTTGTTGTACAAGGGGTACAGATCTCAAATCAACTTGGAGTGGAGAACTAATAATTGAAGGAGTCTCCAAGGTGGTTGTCTGACTTGGATACTATCACTTGAGGCTATAAGGACCTTTTAAAAAAAGGTATTAATCTTACCATAGTAAAGTTGTGGGGTGGTTCTGTACTAGACCCATTACCCCAAAGATTGCTGTTTTTTTTTTTTTTTTTGTTGGGAAGTTTACTATGGTAAGATTAATACCTTTGAAAACCTGCAAAAGAGGAGACCAAATTGGTATTTTTTTATCAATAACAGGAATTCGTTAAATTAATAAAAAATAGTTACAACACTCTAGAGAGAGATAAAGAGGCTTAACTTTCTCTGAGAGGACAACAAAAAACAAAAAAAACTTACAATACATCCCAAAACATTTTGTCCCTTTCCACCCCCTGCTTTGCCAAAGCATTTGCAAATGCATTTGCTATTCTCTTCACCCACTAAAATCGGATTTCCATCTCTCAAGTAAGTCATTTAATCAAGGTTCAAAATTTCGATACAAATGGGGTCACATCGGTTGATACGATCATATCAGTGGCTTCCTGATACGTGCCCCTACAAGAGGTGTTTCAGGGTCTGACCTGATTCAGGGGGTAGATGGACCTTAAACCGCCCTCTCTGAACCAGTTTCAAAGAAAAACTAAAAAAAACGCGAGCAAAGATTGATGTATTGGCCTGTATTGATATTTTGAACCTTGCATTCAATTTCCCTCCTCTCGTTAGCAAATTTCCAAAGTCCACTTTCCTTCTGTAAACAGCTTAACACCAACTTTGAGTCCCCTTCAACGACTAACTTTTGTATATTTAGTTCATTAGCCTTTCTTATACCCTCCAATACATCATAGACCTCAACTTTAAAAGAGTCTCCTACCCCAATGGGACCTGAATACATTGCAAACACCTTCCCATCCTTATCTCTGAACACACCTCCACCTCCTACACCTGAAGGACCTGGATTGCCCTCACTACTTCCATCAAAATTTAACTTTATAATGCCACATCCTAGTGGTGACCACACAGGACAAACAAAATAGCGAGCAGGAGCAGAATTAGCCACCTCCATCAAGCTATTCAATAACATATTTGTAGAAACATTATTAAACAGGTCCAAGGATTTTAGCTAGTGCACCACCCTAACTGTTATTACTTCAATAATACTTTCTTTACTTCTTTCATTTTTCAGAAAAAAAGTTCTGGAGTTCCTTTCCTTCCATAGAGACTAACAAATAGCAGCCCTCACACACTTCCACATAATCCTTCCCCTTTTCTTTGGCCATCGAAGGAACACGAAGAGCTAAACAAGCTTTGAATATTTGGCACTGGGGTCCACCTTCAACCAAAAAGGGAAAAAAATCAGTCCCAAATAACTACAAAGGGGCAAGAAAATAATGTGGTAGGGGTTTTCACCATTAACCTTGCAAAGAATGCACCAATTCAGAGATAAGCACCAAAAAGGCCTTTTTCTTTGGAGTATGCCACAAGTATTACACCTTTCCAGAAAGGCTTCCCAACAAAAGGCTCCAATCCTTGGAGGAATTGGCTCACCCCAAACTTCCTTTACTGGAAAATTTTGTGAAAAGTTATTGGTTGAAAGCAAGAGGGACTTGAAGAAGGAAGCACAAGAGAAGGTCCCGGAGGGAGCTAGGGTCCACAGTCTCTTATCCCTCTCAGAGGAATCTAACACCACCCCATTTAATATTTGAACCAAATTCATGACATTTTCAACTTCTGCATCCCTTAGGCCTCTTCTAAACCCCATAATCCCAATCAAACCCAAAGTTAGACTGAGAACTGTTACCACTTACTGATCTCTTGTTCCTTTGTTGCAGCTTTATGAAATTGGATATTTGTGTTGTTAGACTGTAGGTGGAACCCACCATCTGATATCAGCTTATTGTTTAGTCCTTCTACATTTGAATGACTCAATGGCACACAAAGAGAGGTAGAATTCTGTGGAAGTGCATAAGAGCAGCTATTTTGTGGATTGTTTGGGAAGAAAGGAACACCAGATTTTTTTTTGTGAAAAAGAAAGAAGTTTTTCGGATGTTAAAGATTGTATTTTGACATGGGCAATTCAGTGGCTGAAAACATTAAATCTTTTTGACACCTATTCCTTCGATGACCTATGGAGGAGCTGGTTAGTAGTGGCTAATAGTTCTACCAGGAAGAACAGATCTAAGGTAGAATGAATGCCACCTGTGGAGGAGTCCATTAAGCTGAACTTTGATGGGAGTAGCCAAGGTAACCTTGGACCTTCGGACATAGGAGGAGTGCTGGGAAACAAAGATAGTAGTATTATATCCTTGTATTCAGGTTCTGCGGGTTTGGGAGAATCCTTAAGGGCTGAACTACTTGCTGCCGTACAAGGAATCAATCTAGCTTGCAAACCAGTTAGGAGTAGAGCATCTGCTTATTGAAGGGGACTCCCAGGTGATTGCGGGTTGGTTGCAGGGTCCAGATTCTGTGATCTGGGGCTATAGAGATCTCCTTAAAAAGGTTAAATGGCTAACAAGGAATATGACAATTAGAGTTCAGTGGGTAGGCAGATCAGCAAACTAAATGGCTGACTCGCTTGCAAAACAGGGGGTTAATCAGGCTTCTTTATTTTGGGCTACTTTATAATTTTATTTGAACTTGTAATTCTCTGACCAATTTAAAGGAAAGGTTGCATCTTGTGCTTTTCCCTGGGTTGCCTGTAACTCTTATTTATTGGATTAATAAAATCTTACTCATTTATCAAAAGAAAAAAAAAAGTTAACTGGTTTACAAGGAATATGACAGTTAGGTTTCAGTGGGTGGGTGGCATACAAGGACCATGGTGTTGGAATTCTCTATAATTTTATTTTTGCTTAGTTTAATCAACTAAAGGGTAGGTGGAATCCTCCATCTCCCTTTATTAAAGGGGAGGTAGCATCTTGTGCCTCTTCTTGGGCTGCTTGTATTTCCTTGTGCTATGAATTGATAAACCTTTCTGTTCAATTATGAAAGATAAAATTTTTAGTGGGGAGGGACGTTCATCTTCTTTTTTGAGAGTTGACTTTTTTGGGGGTCCTTGGAAGGTGTAAATAATGTACAGAAACTCTTGTACGCCTTTTGTTATTATCGTATTATTAATACAATGATACTTTTACCTTCTTAAAAAAAGGATCATGTGCTGGGTCAGGCTGGGTTTTCGGTTGGCCTTGAGGTCTGCCTGGGCCTGGTCTGGCCCGCACCCCGGGCCTGATTATACATGTTTGGGCCCAGTTTTTGGTTGGGCCGGGTTGAACATCCAGGTTAGCCTGCACGAATTAATTGTATTTATATTTAAAAAAAATTAATTCAAATTTATAATCACATTTAAAAAAAAAGTAGTGTAAATATTAATATATTATACCACATATACATACCATATATATGTGGTAAAATATTATATATTCCATATATACATACATACTGTATATATGTATATGCCATATATAGATTACTGTCGTAACACTTGATACTTTCATTCACCTAGTATTTGGGTAATGACATAATCAATATTAAGAAATTCAGAAGCAGATCATAATTGGTGTTCTAGAAGTTGAGCCTTAGTGCCCCAAACCCAATTTTTTTTCCTTATTTTGGTAGAGGGATGCTCCTATGCTCCAAATTTAAGTGCCCCTTTTTTATTGGTAGGTTGGTAGGTAGCCTTTTACAACAGGTCTACACCTCTATCTATGTGAGGTGAAGGGATGTAAGGCATATGTCTCTCAATAGTCAGGGAGTAAGCCTCATATGTAATTTACAAAGCCATAGAGGCAAGTCATTTTTGGCTTGTCTCACCTTGAGGTCTATACCTCACTGCCTTATGGCATGTCCTTTTAAAACAATATTTTGAAGTTTAGGAATTAAGGGGAATGGGTTAAACAGAAAAATTGACATTATACAAATACAGTTTTACAAGTTTGTCGAAAGGCCCGGACACCTGGTATCCTGCACATAGGTTTATGTCATCCCCTGCCTAGTTTCAACAGCCTTTCTACCCCTCCTCTTATGTCACCCAGATCCCACACTTCTGTATGTGCATTGTGGTGGGGAGCAGTGAGTTGGACTCTTATTATGCACGTGTACACGAATGCACATAAACTTGTTCACATGATCTCTAAAATTCTTAATGCTTTTCGCTTTTGTTGTGCTTTGGCAATTCAATTTCACATTGTTCTACAATTTTTTCACTTAGATCTGAGCACCTCTCTTACTGCAGTAAACTACCCCAACTGCTTAATTTTTCATGAAACTGATTTGTATCCACATTTTGGGTGATGCTTTTAAGATCTCTTTTAATATAAAATAAAGATGCTAAATGAGATACCGAGATTGAATGAATGCCAATTTTGTGCATCTCATTGACATAGTTTTCAAGGTGACAAGGCGAAGCTAGGCGATAGGGGAGCACCTTGTTGCCTAGTTGCCTTAGGCGGGTGCCTAGGCATCACCTAGGTGATGAGTTTTTTAAAATAAAAAATACAAATCCTAAGGTATATCTCTAGGTTAGTAATAAGTAGTGATCTTTAACTAATCACCATAGTTCTAATGAAATAAGTATAAACCCCATATCAATAGATAGAAAGTCAACATATTTACGATTAGAAAAATAAGAAAGGAAAGAAACATATAAAACATAAGGGTTGAGCCTTTGTTTTAGTCTTAGGAAGAAGAAGAAGAAGTCCTATTAATTGTTCTTGTGTGTCAATTGGATAAAATCTTCAAGTTACTTTTTACTTATCAATTCGGGTTTTAAAGTCCTAAGGGGTCCAGGACTATGTCACTGACTTGTGTCTTGATTGGACCCAAACAATAAGAAAATAACAAAAAGAAACAATTATAAGAATAACAATATTAATACTATAAATCCACAATATGAATAATTTAGTCTAATAATATCTATTGTACTACTATTAATAACATAAAATATTGTGTCATTGTGTGGTGACATATAAATATGTAGGCGTTTGGTGAGGCAACCCTCCAAGAATACCTTATCACTTAGGTGCCCGCCTAGGTGTTGCGTTGACAACTATATGTCTCATTCAAGGTTCAAAATTCCGATATGTATCGTATCAGTGGCTTCCTGATACGCCCCTACAGGGGGTGTTTTGGGGTCTGACATGGTTCAGGGGGTAGACTTAAACCAACCCCTCTGAACCAGTTTCAAAGAAAAACTAAAAAGAAACGTGAGCAAAGATACAAGTCGATATTTTGAACCTCGGTCTCATTCCTTTTATTACAGGTCCTGTTTTGATTATTTCCTTCATATTTCCTTTATTCTTATTCATAGGAAACTGGACCAAATCATACAGATACTGGAAAAATGCAGTCTCATTCAGCTGTTTCATCATTTGAATCGCAGTGGAGCACCCTGCAGATGGTTGTACTGAGAGAAATACTTCAATCTTCTATTCGTGCCGGAGATCCTCTTGCTGCATGGAGTGCAGCAGCTCGTCTACTTAGATCATATTACCCTCTGATCACTCCTGCTGGCCAAAGTGGACTTGCAAGCGCACTTGTGAATTCAGCAGAGAGACTTCCTTCAGGAACTCGCTGCGCTGATCCTGCCCTACCTTTCATAAGGTATTTTTAACACTTTATTACAATTGTACTAAAAAACTATCTTTTTATTCTTAGGGCTGCACTTTTTTCCATGTAGAAGGGGCTGGAAAATGCAATTTCAATGTGAGAGGAAAATTAACTAAAGTAATTCAGCTTGGAAAACCCTCTTCCCTTTTCACGAGCCTAGGGCAAACACAGTGCTTTCTTTATAGTACTGATATGATGAAAATTTCTATTTCATAGAATGATGTAGTTGGATTACTCAGATAGTGCAGAAGAAAAGTTTAAGCAATCATTTATATCCTGGTTCAATGTTTTAAAAACTGACCTGGAACCAGAACTGCTTTGGCCACCGGTTTCCGGGTCAGTGGTTTGGCCATCCGGTCCGAATGGATGGTCCGTCACAATTTAAAAAATATAAAAAATAAAAGTTGAAACGAAAAATGGTCAAAACCGTTCACTGGGTCAAATGGGTCAATGGTTCAACCACCTGGGTCAATGGGTTGCTGACCAAGTCAACATTTTTGGACATAAGACTGGGTTAGGGGTAAAACGGAACCGGTTGCCTTGACGGTTTCCCGGCCAAGTGGTCTGGCCGTCCGGGTCAATGATGGTTCGAAAACCATGTCCTGGTTAGTTTTGCCTAGTCGTGTTTATGAAGTAAATTCTTTCACTTTTTCTATTTTTTTTTAATTGATGGGTATTTCTTCATTCTTTGATAATATTGCATATTGGCTGATCAATGTAAAACCATGGTATATTTTCTTTGTGTTTCTGGTTTTGCTTATGCAATAGTAATGACTCATGTATATTGTTTACTTTGCAATGAGGAGTTTTTTCTTAATTTAGTGGATATTTAATCTACTTTTGGGTATTTCTCTTTTGTATTTTACATTTAGTTTTTTTTTTTCTTTTGGTTTGTTGTTTTTTTTTTGTCAAAATAAACTTCATTCTGAGAAAAATGTTAGATGACTTTCCTCTTGGTTTCTGTAATTTTTGGAACCATGTGTTATGAGATACAAAGCTTTTAAGTTAAAATTATAGAGGATGCTCTTTGAGGTTATCTTTTTATTGTTCACAGAACTGATTACCACAGGGCCAACTATAGAATCTTTGTATTAATATAATTTGTGATTTTACTGTTTCCAGGTTGCATTCCTTTCCTGTTCATCCCTCACAAATGGACATTGTAAAACGCAACCGAGGAAGAGAAGAATGGTGGGTAGGCTCTGCACCTTCAGGACCTTTTATTTACACTCCTTTCAGTAAAGGAGAGCCAAATGATAGAGGTAAACAGGAGTTGATATGGGTTGTTGGAGAACCCATTGAAGTTCTAGTGGAATTGGCGAATCCCTGTGGCTTCAACTTAATGGTTGACAGTATTTATCTTTCAGTCCAGTCTGGAAATTTTGATGCTTTTCCCATAAGTGTCAGTCTTCGACCTAATTCAGCGAAAATTATCAGTTTATCAGGGATTCCAACTGCAGTGGGTCCACTGACAATCCCTGGATGTATTGTTCATTGTTTTGGTGTTATTACTCAGCACCTTTTCAAAGATGTTGATAATTTACTCCTTGGTGCAGCACAAGGACTTGTGCTTTCTGATCCTTTCCGTTGCTGTGGATCTGCCAAGTTGAAAAATGTATCTGTTCCAAATATTTCTGTGGTACCCCCTCTACCTTTGCTGGTGTCACATGTTGTGGGAGGTGATGGTGCTGCCATCTTGTATGAAGGTGAAATTCGTGATGTATGGATTAGTCTTGCAAATGCAGGATCTGTGCCAGTTGAGCAAGCACATATTTCACTGTCAGGAAAAAACCAAGATTCTGTTATTTCAATTTCATATGAGACATTGAGATCAGCCCTTCCTCTGAAGCCTGGTGCAGAAGTTATACTCCCAGTGACTTTAAGAGCCTGGCAACTTGGTTTGGTGGATCTTGATAATTATGCTGGCAAGAGCATTTCTGGAAGTGCAGGAAAGGTATCGAAAGATGGAAACAGTCCCATGATGGTTATTCACTATGCAGGTAGATATTTCACCGCGTGATGATATTGCTTTATCTCTAAAACTGATTGATGGCACAAAAAATTGAAAGCGACACTGTATACACACACACAACCAATCATCCATATAATTATGAGATTGTTTCTGCATGTGTGCCATTGCAACATGTTCTATTGTGTCATTGGTAGACTGATGTATGAATTTGAGGACATCTGAAATGGCATGTTATATGGATGAGGACACAACCTAAGGGGGTTTTATACAAAGTGAATTGCTTTTCCTATTGAATTCAAAAACTTAAGTCCCATGCATAGTATGAAAAAGCGTTGACTCTTAAAACAAAAACACAGAAAACATGTTCTTGTTTGTATAATGTATTTCTTGTTTCCAAGACTAAAGCCAGAATCCGGTTCTTAAATTTCTAGTTTCAAAAACATGTTTCATAAAGCATACAATATTCACATAAAGATTGTGATCAGATGGATATTATTTCAGCTTTCTTATTTTTTATTTTTATTTTCATTTATACCTTATACTCAAAATTCCCAAATACATTTACGTGTTAGTTGGTACGATCCATAGTGTAGTGTATATTTTGGTGTGTGCACCATACACCAAGTAGTAGCCCATATTGGCCTTATGTAAGTGTAACATGTTTTTGCTTTTGTTTTTCCAAGCATATTTTTGTTTGTTTTAGAAACAATATTGTTATTCTGTATCAAATTGAATTGTAAGGGCATAGGGATTGGCACACCTTTACTAGTCTTGGATTTGCTGAATGCATCAGATTTGTGAAAAATTATTATTTGGCCCATCATGATAGCCACCAGAAGGCCCATGCAGATCTAGAGGAAGGAATGGTATGATTTCCATTTCCTCAACTTTTGGTTCTGTATCAGGTTGGGATGATGGGTTTACAATATATTACTGTTTGCTGCTTGGTAAGGTTGTTATATGTTCCTCCCCCATCCTCTGGGTGGGGGAATGACCAAATCTCCTTTTCTCCTATAGTTTAAAGGGGTAAAAGGAAATTAATATTACATTGTTGCATACTGGTGTCAATTTTTTCTAGAAGGAGAACTTTGTGCTTGAAATATTTAAAATTTCTATTTGTATTCTTCTTATGGTAGTTTATATTGACTTTGTACTAAAATTTTCAACTTTTTTTTTTCTTGTCAGGGCCGTTGGAGTATCCTGGCCAAACCTCAACAAGTGACTCTGTTATGCCTCCAGGCAGAAGGTTGGTTGTTCCACTGCATATTTGTGTTCAGCAGGGATTGTCATTTGTGAAGGCTCGTCTGCTTTCAATGGAAATTCCTGCGCATATTAGTGAAAATATGCCAAAACCAGTTTATCTTGAGGATAATTCTACAGATGAAATTACCATTACAAAAAGTAAGACCGATAGCTTGGTAAAAATTGATCCATACAGAGGGAGTTGGGGTCTTCGGCTTCTTGAACTTGAGCTATCTAATCCAACTGATGTTGTATTTGAGATCAGTGTTTCTGTCAAGCTGGAAAGTACAAATGATGAGGATAAATCAACCTTTGTCGATCGTGATGCTGCTGACTTTGGATATCCAAAAACTAGAATTGATAGGGACTGCTCTGCAAGGGTACTGATACCACTGGAACATTTTAAGTTACCTATTCTTGATGGATCCTTTTTTGCAAAGGATTATCAAGCAAATGGGCCTCTCAGTAGCAGAAGTTCAAGTTCCACAGATAAGAACACCAAGGCTGAGTTGAATAATTCTATAAAGAGCTTGGTTTCTAGAATAAAGGTGAGGTGGCAATCTGGACGGAACAGCTCTGGGGAGTTGAATATTAAAGATGCAGTACAAGGAGCTCTTCAAACATCGGTTATGGACATCCTACTGCCAGATCCATTAACCTTTGGGTTCAGGCTTGCTAGAAATGGTAATGGATCTGTTGCAAAGATTGATTCACCCAAAGAATCTGACATTCGAATTAGTTCTTCAGGGGAAAAAGGTTCTGTACCAGCACATGAAATGACTCCTTTGGAAGTTCTTGTTCGCAATAACACAAAAGAAATCATCAGGATGAGTCTCAGTATTACTTGCAGAGATGTGGCAGGGGAAAGCTGCATCGAGGGTAATAAAGCTACTGTCCTATGGGCTGGTATGGTTCTAATGTAACTTCTTTCTGGTTCCTGACCTTTCTAGAGAAATTATATATCTTTTAGTTTATCTATCCCTCCCCAGATCCTGCGTTGGCAGAAGCCTCATGCACTGGGCTGCCCTTTAGTTTATCTGTTTATTTTTTTTCCTGATTTCACAAGGCTAGAACTTCCTCATGTTTCTTATGTAGCTATATTTATAATGCCCTCTTCTTCTTCTTCTTCAAGGTAATGCAGTAATTATAAACATCAAAATATATCAGAAACCCATGTATATCCAGGGGCTATACAATGGGAATGTACAAAAAGAACACATAATACAATCATCTCAGAAGTAGCCTGCCCTTGTCACAAAAAAGGGGAAAAACTACAAGGAACACTTATCAACTGCAAGGTGCCAACCAGCTGGTTGGTAAGGTCTCCTGCTGGTCGTAGTGGAGACTTGGGATCAAATCCTGCCTGCACCTGGGTTGGGGGACACTTACCAACTCTTTGTTCTCCCGCAGCCAGGAACAAATATTGCTTTTCACATAACCTATCACCGCCTCCACCTTGCAAATGTTCTAAAAAATTTATACATTTTTTTTTCCACCCAAATGCACCAGAACACAGAGAAGTGACAACCAACTTTGCATCTTGCAGCAGAAAAAATGAAAGAAAAACCTACCAACTTCAGGCTTGAACATATGCCCCCTCAAAATACCCTACAACTGAAAACACACCACAACCCATACCCCTCTTCTCCATCTTCTCTTTAACCAGAATTTCTTTTATGTCATATTTCCTTGAAAGTTATTATGGATGGATAATGAATTTATAAATGAATGGAACTATATTTTACATATTGGTATTATCATGTATGAATATGTGGAATGACATTGGTTTTACTTATTTGCTATTTGCATGTTGTGTTAAAGGTGTTTTGAGTGAAATATGCGTGGAGGTTCCCCCACTTCAAGAAATTAGCCATTCCTTTTCTCTGTATTTCCTTGTCCCTGGTGAGTACACCCTTGTAGCTGCTGCTGTTATTGCTGATGCCAATGACATCCTTAGGGCTCGTGCAAAAACTGATTCACCTGATGAGCCGATCTTCTGTCGTGGGTCACCTTTCCATATCCGTGTTGTTGGGAGCACATGATTGGTTTTTCCATTTGACATTATCATTGGCCAAGCTGATTTTGTATCAGAGGCAGTTTTCCAAAGATTGATGCTAGATCACAAGAAACTCAGGACCAAGCCATGATGCCAATAGCATGCCTCTACCTTTCCAATATCTTCAACTTTGCCATGATTTTTGGGTCATGGATAAAGAACTCAAGGTTTTCCCTGCCCGCCGTTTGTGTATAACAGTCGTTCAATTTGACTGTGTTTTCTGTCCAAATTCATGAAAATAAAGAGAGAGAATGTGTAGGTATTTACTGATAATGCAAAGATGGTTGATAAGAAGAGTTCTGCAACTCAGTAAGCTTATAGATGCGTTTGCTTCCTTTTTTGGTATTCAATTTCACCATTTTTCATTGTGGGTTTTAATGATGAAATCTATAGTTGTGAATTACGGAATAAGAAGAAAAAATTAGGTGGCCACGGTCGGGACCCATCATTTGCTTTGGATGTTGAACCAACTGGGGATGATTTCAACCATGTAAACCATGGACCCACTTAATGATCGATTGATACTGTGTTTTTGTTCTCTCTCTCTTTTCTTTTTGTCCGAGGAGTTACTGAACAGTGGAACTGAATTATGCAAGTGGATGAAAAAATTGAGCTTTCTATCCATTTTCCACTCTTCCCTCTTTGCCTCCTGCGCCTGCCGTCAAGAGGATTTCGAGTTAATAAAGGGCCCTTCCGGCCCTTGCATACTTGCATTGCACGGAGCCACGGAGGGGCTAATCCGCACCCCTCCCCGTCCCACAGCACATCCTTACCGTCTATTGGGAACATCTCCCGTTGATAATATCAGAAACATCTCCCGTTGATAATATCAGAAATGATATGATATCATCATTGGGAGATGTTTCCAATACACGGCAGGATGTGCTCTGGAACATTGTGGGGGGCTGATTTGAACTCTCTAAAGAGTACGGCCATGTTGGCGACAGCCATGTTATCACCTGACGTTAGTGATCTCAACTCCCAAACGTGGACCACTGGTTCGTTATTGACTTCCTGCGGAGGCCTTCTGCTCATGGTTTATGAATTCAGTTTCTTGTGTAGCCAGTACACTAACCGCGCGTCCATTTCCATGTGAAAGGGTGTAGCGGAAAGTAGGGGTGCAAGTTGGGTGGGGTGGGCCGGGTTTATAGTCAATCCAGGCCCGAGTTTGAGTTTAAAGCCCAACTTTTTCAACCAGAGCCTAATTTGCACTGTAATTTGATGCACTTGGATTAGGTTTAGGCTCGAACTGGGTTTTGATTGGTCAATGAACCTATTATAAAATTATACATGGATATATTATATATATATATATGTGTGTGTGTATAATTGGGTTGGGTTTGGGCTACTTAAAGGGCTAGGCCCAGATTCAGCCCAAAAAACAAAAAAGCCTGAAGTCTTAGGCTCAAGCTTAGCCTTGACCGTTAAGGACAAAAAATCCAAGTCCAACCCATTTCAAGAGAAATCACTATGTAGGCATTTTAAGCAATTTCTTGTTTGATTGGCTACTTAAAATATAAAAGTAAAATGTGGTTACAACCCTTTATCTTGATTTTTTGTAAAAAGCCATTCTTTTGGAAAATGTCTTTTTCATGTTTCTTGCTAGGAAAGGCACTTTCTCCTAAGTGGTGCCTAATGAGTAATAAATAGGGGTGCTCCCGATTTGGTTAACCGAACCATGAGCTAATTTTTGAAACCAAACCGATACTATCGAGTTTTGAAAAATCGGGAACCAAAATCGAATTGAAACCAACTAGTTAATTGATTGATTGATTTGGTTTCTTGATTTTTTAATATTTTCAATATATAATATAACAAATATATAAATATATAATATAAATACTATAGATATATAATATATTATATTATAAATAATATTATTTATATATATACTAAAACACTACAGCCTAGATATTTTCTCATTTTTTTTTTATTTTTGATTTTTTATTCCATGTCAGTTTTGGAACAACCAATGAGATTCTCTCATTCCCCATAAAAATTACCTAAAATCTCTCTCTCTCTCTCTCATGTTCTCAATAACTTAAAAAATATCCTCTTCTAAAATTTCTCCTAAACTACCTCTCCCACTATCCCCTACTTTCTCCTAAATTATCTCTAATTCCTATTTACATGAATAATGCCTTATTGAATTATATTTGTTTTATTATATTGGTTACATTGGTTTTTTTTTTTCATTATGATGGAATACTTTTTCATGTATTTCAATTACTTCACTTCTGTTTAAAAAAGCTCGTACATCGCACGGGTCCCCACTAGTTGTATTATAAATACTATAAACATACACACATCAGATTAATACCCGAATAAAAATCAAATCAATCAGTTCAGTTATTTGGTTTCCTTAATTCGGTTTGGTTCTTTGTTTTTTGATGAGCACCCTATTGACACCTATGTGTCTTGAACATGAATACCACACAAATAAAACAAATGAACTTTAAAAATTTGTGCAAAGTCAGTGTTGTAAGACTCGGATTGGAGTAAAAAATTGGAATGCTCTCCGGTTTTGGCTTTTCTGGTTAACCGACAGTTTGTCTGTCCAACCCGCCAAAATTGTCATTTAACCGGGACTCAAAATGGCCACTAATTATCGATTTAATGGTTTAACCGTCTGGTCCGGGCCAAGTCTTAAAACACTGGCAAAATTGGTCCTCATATTGTCTTTACAACACGTTGCAGTCACACATGAGAAATAAGGAACATCTTCATTGTTGGGGAGGTGTTCCAGATGCACGGGCACAAGTGCTATGAGGTGGGTGTGAAAATATAGATCCAATTCTTCATGTGAAAATTGAAATCCTTGCCTCAGGCAACGGCTACTATATCAAATACTATGGCCTCGGTTCGACTAAAATACTATTAAATTTGAGTTCGAGTTAGAATTTCACTTGAATCCTATTTCCTGGTTTGAGTTTGGTTCAATTAAATATTTGATGAGCTCGAGTTTAACTTGAAAACTCAAAAATAAATATATTTTTTTTTTATTTTATAAATATATATTATAATATATAGTATATTCCTATATTCTATAGAATATAAAAATATATTTTTATAATGTCTTTTATAAAATATATTTTTATATTCTATAATATATGTATATGTATATATTAATCAAACCAAATTCACGAAATTTCAAGCTGAACTTTTATTTGTCAAATTTGAATTCAAATTCAAATAACTAATTGAACTTATCTCGAGTTTTGAACTCGATTAAAAACAAATTTGAACCGACATAATCAAACTTGAACATGAACTATTCGATTAGAACTTGATTCAATTACAGCCCTACCAAATGCCGCCAAATACATTCTCTCCCTTGTAAACATAAGACATGATCATTTACTTGGACCGGCTTGATCCAATTGGTATGACTATGTTTGGCTTGCACTGGCTCATCCTGTTTGGAGTGGGATCTACTCATAATAAAACTGTTCCAATACGGTTCCAACATGATCTATGTCTGATTGTTTGCACATCATCATGAAACTGGAATCCACCATTAGGGGTGCAAATCGCGTGGGTTGAGTAAGGTTTGTGGTCAACCTAGGGCCAACCTTAAAATTTGGGCTTAAGGCTCGAGCCTGAGGTCAAGCCCAATCTTTTCAACCTAAACCCAACTTGCATTGTAATTTGATGCCCTTGGGTTGGTTAATGAACTCAATCTAAAATTATACAAGTATGTATGTGTGTATATATATGTGTATGTATGTATGTATACAAAAATTTACATATATAAATATGTATCTAGGAATGTGTATAATTGACTACCTTAAGGACTAGATTCGAGCCTACCCACCCAAGTTGATCCCACCCAAGTTGAGCCCGCCCAAGTTACACCCCTACCCACTATGTTTGTCATGTGCAAAGACAGATCATGTTGGAATGTGTTGGCAGTTTTTTGAAGTGAACATATCCAGCCTCATCTGGTTTGGTCCCTCACACTAACATTACAGTCACATCCCGCTCTACATTGGAAATATCTTTCCATAATTATAAATATAAGTATAGGAGATGTTCCCGATGTATACCTAGGACATGATATAAAATCGGTGTCTGTTTGCTAATCGACATTGCGTCTGTAACTACGACACCTTGCATACAATCTACTTTCAAACATGAATTTTCTTTAGTCCTTTAATCAGTAATTGCCTACTACCCTCATTTCCTTCCTCTCCCATTTCTTGCATCATTTTCAACCTACCAGCTTAGCATTAGGGTCCTATAGCATGCTCTACTATTTATTTACTATCTCAAAAAAGAGCTCATTTATACCTATAGGAAGCAACAATTTCAACCTCAACATCAAGTGCAGTAAAGGTTGATGGCGTCAAGTTCGAAGGATAAGGAAGTGATTTTGCAGCCTGAGCATATTCCCCACATGGAAGGTAACCAATGCATGCATGAATTTTCTAGGCACATGGATAATGAGTTTCCCTCCTTTGAATCGGTGGAAGAAGCTCTTCGAATCTCATAGTTAACCTTAAAGGGGAGAGTATTCCCTAGGCAACAGGTCTCCCAAGAAATACTTGAAGGACATATAAAAAACCTATGGAATATTAAATCCTCATTAACTATGAGATTTATTGAGGGGGGTAACTTGGAGTTTATCTTCGAAAGTCTAGAAGACAAAAAGAAGGCTCTCGAAGAAGGGCCTTGGTTCTACAAATCTAGTTGGTTACTACTGGATGAATGGTCAGACTCATTTACAAGGGGAATAGAGAAGGTATGGAAAGAACGTGTATGGTTACAAGTTCACATGATCCCCAAAGGTATGGTGGAAGATGGTTGTGTTAGCTTCTTAGCCCAATATGTAGGAAAAGTGATACCAAATAAGGAGAAGATAAGAACAGGGCATCTGGAACGTGGGCTTTATGTCAAGAAAAAGATAATCATAGATCTTCAACAGCTTTTGTACAAAGGAAGATTTATTATCTACAGTGGTAAACTAGTGTGGCTCTGGTTCTGTTATGAACAACTACCAAGAACATGTGCTAACTACGGTCTAGTGGGACATGTATGGACAAACTGTAAACACCTTGACACCTCTGTGCAAGATTATAGATCGTACTTGGAAGGTTGCCCCATCAATAACCCAGGAGAATGGCTACGAGCAGAGCACCATCCAGATAAGCCATACAATATACCTAGCTTCAGTCCAGTGTTTAAATCACCAAGTACCTGTAAAATTTGTCACAGTGACCAGGGTTCTGATGAAGACTCGGAAGACGGAACGGGTGGTCAGAAAAGTCAATGCATTGAACACCCAATACCTTTACAACCGGCGATTCACAACTCAGTAAGTCAGTGTCAAGCAATAGAGTTGACTCAGTCTTAGAAAGAGAATAGTAACCACTCAACACGTGGGCAATCCTCAACTCCATGTAAACCCAATGCAAAAGACAAGTCATGTATCCCCATGCAAACCCAACACGTGGAAGCCAACCCTTATACATCTCCCACTGCAAGTAATCAACATGCATTAACCCCTTTTGAAGCTCATTTACATTTGGCCCCAAAAAGCATTCTCTTAGTAAACCCTAGCCACCCTCAAATAATTATGTCAACTCATGCACAACCCTCTAGCCAATTCTTACAAGATGGTTACAAGCACTATTACATTACAAAAACCAGGGGAATAGGAGTCCTCGACTTGCGCACCATGAAACATAAACGGGGCAGACCTTTTGGTATCACTATAAAGGAGAGCAAACAAATATTAATCATAGTTCAAAATGGACAATTAATTAACTATTTTCCAGAGCCCATCCAAACATCTCAAAAACAACCAGCAGAAGCGGTACAAGTAGAAATACTAGAAGAAAAAGGTTCAAGAAAGATGAATGTAAATGATTTGTACGTCCAATGACATCTGGGCAGCCTAATGAATCAAGAGCTCACAACTTCTGATGCAGTAAATCAAATGGTAGAGCTGCTGTGGGTAAACTCTATGCTAGCTGGCCATACAATAGAAGCCGTTCAATTCCCACAACATCCAGTTCCTCAAACCCATGCAGAGGTACACCAATATTTACCACATGCTTTACTACTCTATTCTTGTTTAATTTTACTCACCTGACTTGTGTATAACTGTTTTATAACTATGATAATATTGGCTTGGAACATTAGAGGGATTAATAACCCGAAATTAGTGAGGAATCTACAAGCTCTTTGTCAAAAAGAAAAACCTGACATTCTTTTCCTTAGTGAAACTCATCTCTCCCCATCTAAGACTGCAAACTTAGGGAAAAAAACTCAAATACAAAAACTACAATGGACAATAAGCCCTAGGTAAATCAGGAGGTTTATTTTGTGGATGGAAGGATAACATACTAATAATGGTCTAGGACACTCAATGAAATTTTATTCACCTTACAATGGGTAATTACCCTGTCCATAAACAATGGGACATTATCTTCTTCTATGGACATCCACAAAAACACAAACGAAAGGAACTATGGGATACCCCGGAGAACAAAATGTTTTCCATAGATAGACCCTGGATTCTCATGGGAGATATCAATGATATTTAGCTACCCCATGACCGAAAAAACTATTAAGGAAGCCCACCCCAAACCTCAAAATGTATGAAACTATTCATAAATTTCTTACATCTGGTGGACTTAGACTTTGTGGAACCCCCATTCACCTGGACAAATGGACAATAAGAGTCTCATAAAATATTAAAAAGACTTGACAGGGCTTTGGTTACACCCTCCTGGTTACAGATCTACCCACACAATTCTCTACCACTTACCTATAATCTCCTCCGACCATGGTTCTATCAAATTATCCACTCTTCCTGAAAATGCTCCAAGGAAATAACAATTTCATTATCAACCTTTTTGAACAGACCATCCAGATTGTAAACACATAATTTTCGAAGCTTGGAAGGTACAAAACTATAATACAGTCCAAATGAAATTATAGTCTTGCAAACATGCATTGAAGGCATGAAACAAATCTTCTTTTGGGTATATACAACGTCACCTCCAAACTCTTGCTCTTCAAATTGCTGATATGCAGCTCAAACTCCTATCAGCTAGGGAAGAACAACAATTGACAGATTTAAAAAGATAGTACCAATATTGGCTGTAGAAGGAAGAACAACTTTGGAAGTTAAAATCTAGAGAACTTTGGCTTCAAGAAGGAGATAAGAACACAGTTTTTTTACCACATGGAAAACCACAAAAACATCAAGAATGATATAGCCTGGATAAAAAATCCAGATGGAGAGTGGACATCAAACAAACAACAAATAGCCAAGGTTCTCAAACATTCTATGAAGGTAATTAGTGGGGTATAGGAAGATTTCAATCCAAGCTCAATCTCCAATACCCCCCTTCCTTGTATCTCACATGAGCAATCACAAATTCTCATGCAGCCCCCTACAATGGAAGAGATAACTGAAGTAGTTCAGCAATTGAACCCACATAAAGCCCCAGGGCTAGATGGGTTCACTGCTCACTTCTATTAAAACCATTGGGATATTGTGGGCAAGGACATATACAAACTGGCTACCAATTTTTATAGCATTGGAAAGTTGCCAGAAGGTATCAATGATACCAAATTAGTTTTTGTTCCAAAAAATAATTCACTAGTGGATGTATCCAGCTATTGACCCATTAGTCTGTGTAATGTCAACTACAAGATCATCTCCAAGTGGTTAGTCATGAGAATGCAGCTGATCATACAGGACATAATCTCCCCTCACCAATTAGGTTTTCTCAAGAACCAACAAACCACAAACAACATTTTGTTGACAAAAGAGATCCTATGTCAGATGGAATCATGAAAAAAAGGGAAGGGTGCAATAGCTTTGAAACTGGACATGTCAAAAGCTTTTGACCGAATGGGGAGGAATTTCATCATAGGACTACTAAGAACCATAAAATTTCTAGAGAAGTGGTGTAATCTTCTACATCAATGTATATCTACTCCAAAGTTCTCAGTGAAGTTAGGAGGAGAAATATATGAATCTTTTCAACTCAATAGGGGGTTATGACAAGGAGATCCACTTTCTTCGTACCTTTTCATAATAGGTATGAAGGTCCTTTCTCGATTACTGCAAAAAGCTGCAGTGCATAACCAACTACAGGGAATTTCTCTATCTAAGGATAGTATCCCCATCACACATCTTTTATTTGCAGATGATTGCATCTTATTTTGTCGAGCTGATCTAAAACAAATAAAAGAGCTCAATAAAATCCTCTAACATTTTGAATCCCTTTCAGGACAAAAATCCAATCCAAGAAAATCCTTAGTAGCATTCAGTATGAATGTGCTGATGCATTGTAGAAAAATCATTAGTCTTTTGCTTAAAGTGAAGCAACCATTTGTTGGGACCAAATATTTGGGTGTGAGATTGTATCCACATGACAGAGAGGCCACCACACAAAAGGATCTTTAACAAAAAATCTTATCAAAACTAAAAGCTTGGAGCTCAAACCTACTATCCCAAGCAGGTAAAACTACCCTTGTAAAGTTAGTGCTCCAATCCATTCTATTGTATCAAATGTCTTCAACAATACTCCCCAAAAAATTCCATAAATCTTTGGACAAGTTGGCCCGTGACTTCTGGTGGAACTCGGCTCACAATCAGACGAGACATACCATTTCTTGGAACAAATTATGTCTCCCTAAAGTTTGTGGTGGACTTGGTTTCAGACAAAGTGCTCTAATGGACCAAGCTTTATTTAGCAAACAGATATGTCAACTAGTTGCTTTTCCAAACAGTTTGTGGAGCTCACAAATAAAATAGAAATATTACCCCAAATTGAGTCTATTTTCAACAAGAAAAAAAAAAGAATAGCTCCTCGTGGTGGCGACAAACTTAGAAGCTCCTACCAATCCTCAAACCGAATATCATGTGGATGATTAAAGATGAGACTAATATATTGGCATTTGAGGACTCTTGGATTCCCACAATAAATGGAGGGTTACCAAAACCAGTTCAAAATGAACATCATGGCTCACAAGTTAAGGTGTGTGGCTTATTAAGGCCAAGAGGAGAAAGGAACCTGTCATCTTTACAACAGTATGTAAATCAGCAATCAATACCTCATATATTATCCATTACTCCCAACAGTGAACTCGAGAAAGATACATCAATCTAGAAGTTCACAAAATTAGGAAAATACACAGTCAGTTCATTGTATCATTTCCTCTCCACAGAAGTGAGCTCATCATCTTCATCTTGTTTTGACTAGAAACTGTTG
Source organism: Nelumbo nucifera (assembly GCF_055504915.1). NCBI lineage: Eukaryota > Viridiplantae > Streptophyta > Magnoliopsida > Proteales > Nelumbonaceae > Nelumbo > Nelumbo nucifera. The sequence goes on along the minus strand of NC_142656.1, from coordinate 18,563,420 downwards.
TGGAAGTTGAAAATCCCCTACCATTTCCAATTGTTTATATGGAAAATTTTATGGGGAGGGATACCAATCAAGGACAAAAGTCATCATTGGTTATTTCCATCGGATTTAACCTGTGTGTTGTGCTCAAGTGAAACAAAATCTTTTCATCACCTATTCTTCCATTGTCACTATACTAGAGCAATTTGGTGCTCAACTTAGGTTGGACTAAATCCAGACAAAATAACCAACCAGCCAGCCCATATAATTCTTTTGGATTGGTATCAGAAGCTTAAGCTTTCATATTCAAAAACAGAAGCCTTGGAACTCTTTGGGAGAGGGTGTATTTTAATCTACCTCATATGGAATTCTAGAAACAAAAAATATTTTGATAACTTTACATACACCCCTCAGGAAATACTAAAAAAGTGGAGAACTTATCAAAACTTAGATTGACAACAGTATTTGGGAAGTATTGTTGATGTTTAGTGTGTGTCTAGAAAATCCCCCTAAAGAAGTGTAGGATGAGCTTTCATCCTCCAATGATCGACAAGAGATAAAGCCATCTTTGAAGGCAAACCATGCTGGGCCATCAACCCTTATGATGCTGAATTAAGGGCTTTGATTGTTGGTTTAGAGGCAACTTCAACGGACGTAGTAGATATGGTAGCAATTTACAGTGACTCCAAGCAGCTTATATCCTTTTTGAAGAATATATCAAAACCTAACCTCTGGATTGAAAATCTCCATCAGCCGCGACTTGCAAAACTTTTGAATGCTTTTAAAAAGCTTTTTTTCTAATATATAAATAAATCTAACAATTAAGCTGCTCATACTTTAGCATATGTAGCTTGTAAAGCAGCAATATCAATAGCATCTAATCCAAACAGTAACTTGTATGTAAATATTATCCCTATAAATGAATGAAAAGTTGCCTCTTTTAATAAAAAAATCGGTGTGGGATACACTTTGTGAGTAACAGATCGAGATGTACAATTGGGGTAGGTATCAACTCCAAATTGATAGTAATTCACGGGGGGGGGGGGGGGGGGGGGGGGTATGGGTGTTATTGGTGGAGGTGTTTATAATTTTAAATTGTTGTAGATTAACTCATAAATTATGAATTCACAAAAGGAAACACCAAAGTTTTCGTAAGTCATTATATATATATATAAGTATAAAGAAGGAAAAGGAAAAAAAGAGCATAAGAGGAAGATTTCTCGCAAGAAATAAAGATTCAATCGATAGAAAAGATAAACAACATTGGTGTGGAGTACATCTTTGACCCTACCACTCGCTTGAAACATTTTTGGATTTCATCTCAGGGAATCGTCATGGTGTGAGAGGGTCTAAAACTCTTGGGGGGGGGGTAGTCCTTCCCTTGGAGAACATTGTGGTTATACTCGCCAGAGTGGCTGTTTTTTTCATGTCAGAATGTTCGCATAATTACCAATTTTGAAATGTCATCGGAGTTGTTGTTTCCACTGTAAACTAGGTGAAATGATCTAACGCTGTGGTTGTTTCCAGTCTAGTTTGAAAGGTGATTCTGGTTGTCCCCAGTATCTCATGCTCGTTTGTTGCAGATAAAACTAAGGGAAGTTAGAGTGCAATATTTTCTATCCGCCTGTAGGACGTTTCACCCCAAGTATCCATATATTCCTATACCCCTGGGCCTAAATACCTTACATCTAGTTTCCAGCTTTCTATTAAATATTATTTCTTTCTTACATATTTTTAGGTAAGTTTGTCTCTAACCTATCATGCGAACTTTATCTACAGGGCAGCACGTCCCCACGCTATTTCAGTTTAGGAAGGGTCATTTTCTCATTGTTAGGTAATAGTTCTTTCTACAGGAGAGGAAGCCAGTAGTCCAAAGTAGCTAGAAAATGGCAGATCATAAAGGAAAAGGAAAGGTATGGGAAGACCGGGACAAGGCTGTGAGCATACACCTGGCTCAAATGCTTGCAGAGAAAGTTGTGGTGAAAGGAGTGCACATGGAGCTACCGATGGAAAACTGCAAATGACGTACTAAAGCACCTAGTAAAGGGTAGAATATTTCCTCGCATGCAAGTCACCAAGGAATCTTTCGAGAAACATGTGAAGGCCATTTCGAACATTCTCCATGAGGCAAAAATTAATTTTATTGAGGGAGGGCAGATGAAGATATTTATGGAGGATATCAATGAACGTCAAAGGGTATTGAATGGAGGACCATGGTTTTTTAAAGCTAGTTGGATACTAGTGGCTCCCTGGACTGACTCGGAAGTTGGAACAATTGAAAAACTCCATCAGCAGAGAATTTGGTTGCAACTTCATCTCATCCCAAGATTCCTTGTGGAAGGCACACGAGTCAAAGCCCTTGGGATGATGGTTGGAGAAATAGTACCAAATGAACCACATATCCGAAAAGGGCAACTAATCTGATGGTTATACACAAGAGTTCAGATTATCATAAACATCTGCAAAGCCCTATTCACAGGCATATTTGTTAACGTGGATGGTAGACAAAAATGGATCAAATTTTCTTATGAATTGCTTACCAAGGTGTGAGCTTACTGTGGCCTTCTAGGTCACCAATGACACCATTGTAAACGGATTGAAACATCGCTTAAAGTGGCAAAACAGGAGATGGAGAGCTGGGAGATTGACCACCCAGGAGAATGGTTAAGGTCAGAACTGCATGCTAACCATTGTCAACTCAAACGATAATGGATTTGACGAAGATTTTGAGGATGGGGGTCTTTTAGAAAAGAGACAATGCCTACTGGACCGATCACCGGCGACAGTTAGAGTCGATGGGAAGCACTTAGATTGTCCAAACTCTGAAGGGTTGAACAACTCGGTCGGGTTAACCCATGGGTCAAAGAAAAGGCAATTCGAGGGTGAACACGTTCAACAACAGGAACATGGCGGCCATGCGCAACATGCAAAGGCTACATGCAGTACATTTGGTGAAGGAAAAATGATAGCTGATCTAGAAGACATGCCACCTGTCCCGCATGCATCAGAAAAGATTTCGAGAGGTTCATACGCAAATACTTGGAAAATAAGAACTTGGAAAAGTTATATAACAAAATCGGGTATGGGATTTGTGGATCCGGAGCTAGGTCTAAAGAAACTGGGCTGACCATGTAAGACCATTTATGATCCAGATATGAAAGCAATTTTGTTTATCAGTGATGGGTTTTTGAAGTGCCTAGCTGAGGACGGAAACAAGTCGATGATACCTCTCAGCCTACTGCTAGGGAAGGGCTCTAAACAAGAAGTAAGTGGAATGACAAGAATTACAAATATCAGTGGAGCGTTGAATACCAGGCCAAACATGACTGTGATCGTCGGTTAGAGCAAAGGAACCATGGCCATAATGCTAGATGACGACAGTGGAGAAATGGACCAGAACTGGATTGAAGTAGCTGGGGACTTGCTACCTGTTCCACCTCCAAGCCAACCTCTCCTTCAGAATACCATCTCTGCTCTAACCCATCATGTATGCCGAAAATCACCAGAACCGTAGTCATTTTATTTCTCATCATACAACTCTCTCCACTTTTTGTCACTGGGTGTTGATAGTGTCGTCCATGAAATTTTTAATCTGGAATAGTCGAGGGTACTGTAACCCTCAAACGGTTAGATTTCCTTCTAAATGCATTAGGAAGACCAATCCCGACCTAGTTTTCCTATTTGAAACTAAATTGAATGAGACTAGGGCAACCAGACTAACAAGAAAACTAGGCTATAACCATAGTGAAATTATCCCCTATAAAGGAAAGGCAGGGGGGGTGGTTTGGTGTGTTGTTGGAAGTCGGGTCTCCCTATAACAATCATTCACAACTCCGAAAGACTGATTTTAGCCCAAGTGCGAAATACAACCTCAGATCCAGCTTGGGGTCTATGTCTGGTCTAAGGCAACCCAATAAAGAGTCACCACACCTCTTTTTGGGAAAATCTAAGCTCAATACTGGAAGATAGTGATAAATGGATCCTCATAGGTGACTTAAATGACATAATTGAGGAATCAAATTACAAGGGTTGCTCTTGGAATGAAAGAAAACCATCCAAAGCCCTAATCCAACTGATCGAGAACCATGGACTTCGAGAAATAAGGACTGTCGGAACCTATTTTACTTGGTCCAATCATAAAAGTGGAAACAAGCTGGTGAAAGAGACATTAGACAGAGGTTTGGCATCACAATGGTGGCATGAGACATTTCCAGAGGCAAGAATTTTATCCTATCCTACCATTTTCTCTGGTCATGCTGTACTACTCCTAGAGACAAGTCCAACCTTAATACCTGGTCCAAAATAGTTCCATTTTCTACCAATGTGAGCTGATGATGAGGAATGTAATAAACTGATAAAAGATTTGTGGGAGACAGAGACAGGAAACCGAAACCTTCCTTCTAAACTTAAACAGTGCAAATGGGCTCTAAAGAAATGGAATAAAACAAGATTTGGGAATATAAATGAGAAGCTAAAATTGATAGAAAGACAAATTTTGGCAATCCAAGAAGGGGATAGTCATGCTAGGCAGTGAGGAGCTAATAAGGCTAAGAAGGGAATATGTTAAATGGATGATAAGAGAGGAACAATTGTGGAAATTGAAATTTAAGGAGATGTGGTTAAAAGAGAGGGACCGAAATACCAAATATTTCCATTAGATGGCCAATTTTAATCAAAAAAGAAATGGTCTGGATTTTCTGAAAAAAGAAAGTGGGGAAGTCATGAAATTAGAGGAGGTAGTAGAAATGTTTAAGTCCAGAGCCAAAGAAATTGGGGATTGCCATCATGGACAAGGCATAAATGTATCGGGCCTCTTTCATAACAAAGTGCCAGCTGAAGAATGGGGAACTTTGCTCTCCCCTCCCACAGAAGAAGAAATCCATGAGATCACATTCGGCCCCTGGACTAGATGGGTTCACCCCTTTCTTCTTTCAAAGATACTGGTCCTCATTAAAAGCTGATGTGGTAAGCCTAGTCCAAAATTTCCTTAGGATCGGTGAATTTCCCCTTGAAATAAATTCCACCAATTTGGTCTATATCCCAAAAGTAAACAATTCAGAAAATCCCTCCCACTTTAGACCAATCAGTGTGTGCAATGTTATCTACAAGATAGTGGCTAAGTATTTGGTTATGAAGATGCAGAGGTACATTAATGAGATCATCTCTCCCAACCAAGCAACCTTCATTAAGGATAAACAAGGTACTAACAACATAATACTTGCTAAAGAGATCATCAACAAAATGAAGAATTAAAAGAAAGGAATAGGTTAGCTATTCATTAAAGTTGACATGTCAAGTGCTTATGATAGAATGAGAAGGGACTTCATTCTGAAAGTTTTAGAGGAAATGGGATTTCTAGAAAAGTGGTGTAAATTAATAGATTCCTGCATCAGTACCCCAAAATTTGCTATAAAAATCGATGGGACCCACAAGGAATTCTTCAGCTTAAGGAATGGTTTAAGACAGGGTGATCCACTGTCCCCGTATTTGTTCATCATTGGAATGCAAGCCTTATCGAGCTTAATTGAAAAGGCTGAACAGGAACATAACTTGAAGGGTAAACTAGGTAGAAACAACTCACTAATAACTCACCTGTTGTTTGTAGATGATTGTATACTCCTTTGTAAAGCTGATCCGACACAGGTAAGAAAAATAAATGGGGTGTTGCATGAATTTGAACAAATGTTAGGACAGAGGGTAAATTTGAAGAAGTTGGGGGTGCATTTCAATAAAAATGTGCACAGAAGAAAAAGAGAGCTCTTGGCAAGTATACTTGGAGTCAAATGCATGGGCATGAATGACAAATACTTGGGAATTCATATCCACTTTGGCAAAGAAACAGAGAATGAGAGTAAAGAATTAACAAAAAAGATGAGCTCCAGATTATCTATGTGGAAGGCTAAACTACTATCCCAAGCTGGAAGAACCACAATGGTCAAAGCTGTCATGCAATCAATGCCCACATACATTATGGGGGTCTCTATATTAAAGAAAAAAAAACAATAGACCAATTAGAGAAGATCCAAAGAAACTTCTGGCGGGTAGAGAGTTCAAAACACAATACAATGCACACAATAGCATGGGAAAGGATATGCAGGCCGAAAAAGAAGGGGGGTTAGGTTTAAGAAGAATGAGAGAATTCAACAAGGCTTTACTTGCCAAACAGCTTTGGAGATTACTAACAGAGGACTCAAGCCTATGGCTTAAAGCCATCAAACAAAGATACTTGAGAAACAAATCCTCTTTTCTCCTTTTAAAAAAAATCAGCTGATTCCAAAAAATAGTGGACATGATGGAACTTATGAAGAACAAATTTATTTGGCAGATGAAAGAAGGATCTAATATACATATTCTAGATCTTTGGATCCCATCTTTCCATGATGGGGTTCCCAAACTACAAGAAGAAAATTCCAATTTAGCCCAAGGAATGACAGTTAAAGACTGTTTGGATATGACTGACTGGCAACTGAGACTTACAAAAACTAAGAACTCTATTTACAACCGATTGTATCGTGTGTTCTCCAACATAAGCAAAGATACCTTGCCATGGAAGGGTCCCAGAAAAACAACATAGGGAGACTGAAAGAAAATGTCCACTATGCAATGCTGAGACTGAGTGATGCAAGAGCAGTTTGGGTGTCAGCTCAGCTCAGATTAGAATATCTCCGGAGGGATTCTGCCAAAATGATATTCACATCTGTTCATGCACAGTGAACTGGGTGACTCGTTTAGTTATCCCATTTGTTTGTGTAAAGGAGGAAAAGATGAGATACACAACCCAATTCTTAATAATATTTCGCCTCATGTAAAAATAAATGAGACGCAGGTGCTGAGTCCTGCTCAACTCCAGAAGAGCCTCGCCATCCAATACCTATTACCCCACAACTTGGACCATCCCTTCCCATCCAGACTAAGTCCCTACAAAACTCTTATAGTGCAGATTCTGTTTGTGCTGCAACGGGCTCGGCATTATTTACTCTACTCTACTCGTGAGAACAAATAATTCTAAGGCAAAAGAGCTAAATATATTATCGTAATCCATGGTTTCATTTGATCAGATCAACTAGTAGGTCCCACTTGCCTCTACTGAGTGGTAGCGAAATCAGTCCCACGTATCCTCTCTCTCTCTCTCTCGTCAAACTAACGAACATGGTGAAATCCAAATCTCCAGTCCCATGGGCTGCTCGACATCCACTTCTATGCCCCTCCTCCGCCTCCGCCTCCACCGTCCGCCACAAATCTGGGCAGCAGCGAGAAGCCCGAAACCTAATCCTAGAGTCAACTTCAACCGCCGCTCCGCCATCTTTCTCTCGACCTCTCTCTCCCTCCCCTCTACCCTAGCCCTTGCCGTCGACGAAAATGAAACCGTCCCACCACCGCCTCCACCCCCGGTCCCTGACACCACCATTACAGACCGGGTCTACATGGACTTCAGCGTCTGTCCGAACTATTTCCGCTCTGATCGCACCCTTGGAGACGAGTTCGCCGCTTGCCAAGAAGCGGAGCCTTTGGGCCGCGTCGTGTTCGGCCTCTACGGCAAGCTTGTCCCTTTAACCGTCTCCAACTTCAAAGCCATGTGCACTGGCTCCTCCGGTTCGTCTTATAAAGGTACATTGGTTCAGAAAATCTTCCCGGGGCAGTTTCTCATGGCCGGTCGGCAGGGGCGGAGGGACAAGGGAGAGGTGCGCCCACCTTCTGGTCTAGTCAGGAATACGGAGACTGTGGATTCTAAGTCTTTCCTTCTCGGCCACTCGAGACCCGGTGTTCTCTCGTTGTGTTTGTCTGAAAATGACGACGATGAGGAGATCAAGCTTAACCCCAACTATAGGAATGTTGAGTTTCTGATCACAACGGGACCGGGGCCGTCTCCGCAGCTTGATAATAGAAACATCGTATTCGGAGCGGTGCTCGAAGGTTAGTTTTGTTTGAAGTGCATTTGCTTAGAGTTGCTGAGCTATCTTCTGTTATTATTTTTCCTATCTAGGAGTGCTGTTTTGAATTAATTCATCATCAAGCTAATCCATGTATAGGATTTTTTTTTTTTTTTTTTGATATGTAAGCCGTGTATAGGATTTTAGCTCAACAGCATAGTCAATTGACCCATTCCATTTTGAGACCAAAGATTATACTTTCCCTGTCATCAAGTTTATTCTATCAAAATTGGTTTGAACAGGGGATTCTTCGGCTTTTTTATCTGTAGTTCTGTACTCTGTAAGCTTATGGTTCATATACTTTGTCCTGTTTTGAAGCTTGGGCTATTTGATTTTGGAGATTTGATATTGACCATCTTGTGTGTGGTGCACTAGCCTTCAGTTTGTTTTCCCCTTTTTTATCAGCAACAGTAATCCGTACTTTTTAGTTATGACTAAGAACTCCCTACATTCCAAAACCAAAACGAAAGAGACAAACAGCAATACAAAGCTGAACACAACCAGAATGAAGGAGACAAATAATAGCAAATGCTGACGGAAATCTTATTCCATAGAAGATTTTGTTTTATTTTTTTGATAGTAAAAAAAAAAAATATTAATTAAAAGGAAAAAGAAAACTGATTACAACCATTTTAAAGGTGCTAAGGCAACAACTACAATTCAAGCTAAAAACAACTTAAAGAGACATACAACAATAACCACAAAATTCTATCTTAATTACTGATAAAAAAAGATTCTATCTTAATTGCTTCACTAAGGATCTAAGAATTCAAGGAATTTCTTCCTTAAGGCTAACCGATGGATGGGGTCCCCTTCTATTATTATATTCTTCCATCCTGATGGAAATGCTGATTTTAGTTCTTCTAAAAGAGCCAAAAATTCTTCCTTGAGAGAGTTGTCATCAACAGCCAGGATTTAATGGCTAAGCATCTACCAATCACTTCCCAGTTATTTGTTGCAACTCTAGTTTCTATTGTTGATTTCAATATATAAGACTTGGACTGGACATAAAACCAGAATGCTCACTGGGTCACCTGTGAAATCCATCATTATCGGGACCTGGAAAGGTCACTGGATTTGTTGCAACTCTAGTTTCTGTTGTTGATTTCAATGTATAGGACTTGGACTGGACATAAAACCAGATTGCTCACTGGGTCACCTGTGAAATCCGTCATTTAATCAGGACCTGGAAAGGTCACTGGATACCAGTCACCGGTTGAACCATCTGGTCCAGTCCTAGTCTTTCAACAATGGATGGTCTAGTAATATCCTGTTCTGAAGCAAATACAAATTAACTATTAAGTTACCACTTTTAAGATTATAGGTTATAATTCCTTTCTTGTACATGACAATCTTTTTGTAATGCAGGATTGGAGATATAATTGCTAGGTGGGCAGATTTTGTATAGTGCATGTGCACATCATCTTATTCTACATGTTGTTTTTCATGTTAATATAGTCATATTTTACCTTCTCTCTACCACTTTTTTTATAATGAATTATTAAGCCACAACATTATTATTATCACTCAAATAAAAAAGGCCATTACTCATGTTGGTTCCAGTTATCTGAGGTCTTGAGAGGGGTGGAGTGGGTACAAACCAAAAGTTTGGCATTTTTGTGCACAAAATGGCCACTCTCAGACTTGAATTGACGTTCTCACACTTGTTAGCCTGAGGTTTTACTATTATACCGAGCAATTTATGATCTATATGGATTTTAGCTTATGTTCTACTTCTTAAGTTGAACAGACAATTTCTGGGCCATCTTATCTAGTTTCTAGCCAGGGTTCTGTTGAAGTCAAACTAGAGTTATTGTTGTTTCTATAGTAAATCTCTCAATTTTGATCTTTTGACAAGTTTCTTGATCTGAATTGGGTTAGCACTATCTGCTAAAAGTAAAGGCTCAGCATTAGCAATTGAATTCTTCCTAATGAAGAGTTGTCGTTGCATCCAGTTGCATTTGGTGAAATAACCAAATTGCTCAGACAATGGACTGTCCTGAAGTTTCTTGAGGTGGCCATCTAAAGTGGGAATTCGGGAGAGGAAAAGGACAGGATAATGGTCGCCTAAGTGGTTATTCCACTGACTAGATGGGCTTCTCAGCTTAGGTGCAATCTTAATGGGATCAAACTGTAGATTTGTAGGAGGCAGTGTTTTAAAAGTGAGAGGTGCAACAAAAGAGCAAGGGCTTCCAAATGCCTGAGGTGCAAGATGCAAGGTGAGGCACAACTTTTAAAAAATAAACAAACAAATAAATAACTTGGCATATAAGAACATGCACGTTTCATAATTACCATAGAATAAGTAAATCTTAGAGAAGGGGCAGAGCCCTTATTTCATTGGATCCCTCCTTCAGTGAAGAAAGGAAATTATATATACTTGTTACAGATGTCGAGCATAGCCAAATGCTCCAGACATTCATTTTTTCAAGCATGCGAAACTTTTAATATTGTTTGTCTTTCTCCCAGTTGCATTACTTTAGGCAGTCAGTGTGATGTTAGGTGTTTTGTATTTCCAATCCCAAGTGGTTGTGACTCTTTTCGTAACTTAGAATACTTGCCTAACCTTCCAAAGCTATTTTCCTAATAACCCATTTTATCATCTCATTTTGGATACTGCACTGATCCGGAAACAGTTGTGCATGTCCAAATTGAGATATTAGAAGGGGTTATTAGGGAAACAATCAATTGCATACTATGGCCACAACATAGATAACCTAGAGGCCCAATTAAGACCCTGATCCCTCACATAAACCCTAAACCCCTGGCAATTACTTAGCCACAAGGAGCCCATACTGCATCTTCTAATTTAACATCCTCTATCATAAATTTGACTCAAAACCAGCCAGCCTGATCTTTAGAAATTAGAACTTGATACTTCATTTACAAACATGGGCATTATTTTGACCATATACAAGTATAAGTTCTCTAAATTAATTGACCCCAGTGATACCTTTAATTTGCTGGCTTCACTTTAGTTGGTTATGTCTCTCATATTTTATTGTTAACAATTAACAAATGAGTATCAATGAACATTAAAACATCCCATAGGTTTTCCTTACACACTCTGGATCCATGATGTCCAGATATGCACACATTGGGACATAGATACAGGAAACGGGAATGTGGCTCTCCATTTCCTATAACTCTGGACAGGAATATGGGTGCAAGTATCACATGTAATATGCTTCTATTATGCTTTTGTATCCGGTTTTTAGAGCTAAATGTCACTTTTCAAGACTAATGCCTTGCCAAATTTAATTAAATTTATAACATGTACAATTTTCTTACAATTTAATTTGTTAAAACTTAAAGCATGCATTTTACATATTTTCAAAGTATTAATGCTATAGATTACATCTAGAAGTGTCCATGCAGTATTTGGTGTTATGTATATCCAGCAAGTATCATGTCTAACGTGGTATGCTAGGCATGTACAGGTATCTGGGTATCATTAGCTCTGGAAAGGATCCCTCTCATCATAGTACTTTCAAAGCTCCATGATGGCATGATCCTTCCTTAAAGCTTCCACTAGAAATCCTGACTCCTGAGAGTGAAAATTCAAAAGTTAAAATAATTGACTTTGTTTATTCATTTTTGGCATTGAATGTGTAAACCATATACAACCTGATCCCGATTGATTAATGAAGTTTTACATTCATTTTCATTACAAGTTTCACATATATTCAAAAGAAAGAAAACACTCAACTAGTCAAATGCGAATTTCTAAAAAGAAAAACTCAATTATATTAATAATAATTTAATTTTTATAAACATCCAACTTTTAGTATTTGTAAACTAGTAGATTTTGTTTTTGTGTGTTTGGACTTGCAACTTGTGATTATGAAAGCCAAAATAAATTATAGAAAATAAAATATTTTTTTGAAGATAAATAAAGAAAAAGTTTACTAGAAAATGAAATATAACTTCACCTAAAGATAATTTATATTTTACAATGAAATTGTGATGAGTCGTTGAGTTGATAGTATGATTCCTAGGCATCCTGAGGTCAGCCAATTCACCATACTGGTTCGTGATTTGCTGGTGGCCTTATTCCTTTTTATTTTTTCTTCTTTTGTCCTTCCTCACAATCACCAATAGTAATAGTTGGTTAGTTGTGATGGGATCATGCCAATTCCACTGGGAAAGTCTAGCCGGTGTCTGGTATTAGAAACAAGACTGCTTACAAACATTGATGTATGGCATGCTGGCAGGTGCTAGCATGACCCATGAGGCTAGCTGTTTGCTTTATTTTGATTTGTTTGTCTAGTTCAGAAACAGCTAGCAACAGGGGCTGAAAGAGAAAATGAAAGCTGGTTGTCGATTGGATGGTTTTGATCACTTGTTTGTTGTGTTGATGGCTCTTGAAGATTTCCTTGGTGGATCCATTTTATGTTGGCAGTTATCAATGGCCTGTCGATATGCACACTTTCTCAACATTGTACTTACAGTCTGTCTGTCTGTGATTATCAGACTGCCACTCATCCCTACCCAATCTTTTTGAAGAGTTACAAGGTGGTCAATAGTAGCCATTTTTTTTCTTTCCCCAAAATAATGGTATTTGTATTGATAATGTCATTTCTCTGTATGTTGTTTTATTGACAAATAGTAACATTAGTCAGCTGTTGGTTCAATTTGTTTTCAGGACTAGATGTCATTACTGCCATAGCTGCCGTCCCTATCTACAAACCATCAGAAAGGATCCGCCAGTTAAATGATTTTGCTGAGTTGCTGGGAGATGAAAGGGCTCAGAATGCCCGTGCAATATGGAATAGGCCACTGAAGACGGTTTATATCAGTGACTGTGGAGAGCTGAAGGTGGCAAAACCTTCTCTCTCTCCTAGCCTGCCTTGATATATGTGTTTTGCAGATCAGGCTGCATGGGTTGCCTGCACTTCTGTTAATAACCCTTGCTTGTGATGATCTGTATTCACAGGTTTTGATTAACTTTCTCTGAAAGTAATCAATTCTTTTAGAGGAGGAATACAAAGGGGATTGTAGGGTGGTTGATTTTATTGGTCATATATGCTTGCACTCATGAAGACTTGTCTATATGATATGATTTCTTCTTCCTGTTTGAAATTTCCAACCATAAACTGCATTCAACGGGTTTACCGACCATAATGCATGAATATGATGTTTGCATGGGATTTGTTTCTATTTTATCATTTTATGCAGTTTCAGACTTAAGTGGCAGATGGAATTGTCCAATCCGGTTCACTGACATGGTTCATCAAGGGAAACTTGTTACCTACCTAATAATTTCCTGGTTCAATTATGACTGGTTGGGTTGCAGCCTTGCAGGGAACCGTTGGCTGGTTCAATAGATTTTGGTCAATGATGTCAGTCTATAATAGAACCAAACCAACCGACTTATTTGGTTAGATTTTGGCAATTTACTTCCGAGGCTCCGACCTAGGTCACCAATCACCAATAATCCAAACAAAACTGGCCTGGCCAAAGCTTTACAACGGCTGTGTTGCTTCTATCTCATCTCTTTAACCATTAAAAGCCCGCCTTGTCAGTGAATTTCTGCCTCAGCGCCCACTTGATCCTGACTCTGGTTAAATGAATGGTGATCAATTGTGTTATTTTATGGAGCATGGCATGTCTCGCTACAGAAAGGGTGGCCAACAAAAACGAATTCGGATTTGCTCACATGTATTTGTACTATACATATTTATGCCCACTTGATCCTAACTCTGGTTAAATGAATGGTGATCAATTGTGTTATTTTATGGAGCATGGCATGTCTCGCTACAGAAAGGGTGGCCAACAAAAACGAATTCGGATTTGCTCTTCACAGCACCCGCCTTACACCCTCACAGCACATCACAGTCAACCTTGTATTTTACATGTATTTGTACTATATATATTTATATTTGTACTCCTTCCAAACCGAGCCTAAAGAATAGCATCAAATACAGGAGATGTTCTCAATGCACAATTGTGATGCACTGTAAGGTTGGTGTGAGGCACACTGAAAAAAAAAATCCGATCTCAACAAAAGTGAGCACAGCCCATGTTACACCTCTAGTTTTAAAAATTTACCCTAAAGAAAGCTCATTTGGATTGTTAAAATTTTCCTGACCATAGTTTAAAATATCAATAAGCTCATCAACTAACATGTATTGAAATTTAGTGTCACGGATACACACAAATGGGTGGGAATGGAAATGTGGAATTGCCATAATTCCATAATTAATGCTTCATCTCCAAGCAGTTCTGTGACTTCCCTCCTTATTAGGCTTCCTAGAGTACCCATTCGGGAAACAATTCATCTTCTACATTGAGGTCATAGGCTGCCAAGTTCTCTGTTATGCTTTCAAATGACTATAAATTTGGTGCAATTCATGATTGTTGGATGTGGCATTTCCCGTATGGAAGTGAGTTTAGATCTAGTTAGTTACAATGCAGTCCTTCTCTAAAGCTTGCAATTTCACCAGTCCTTTAGGCACTCTACGGGATCTCCTTGCCTTCACAACAATCACATAATCAATCAACAAATCTCATTTGATCTTAACCTCCAATACCAAAATCTTTTTCTTTTATTTCTATTCCTTACCATTCATTATCAGATATTTATAATTATTATATTATATTATACTAGTGTGAATGAGAGTGTGGAACTTTTGTTTGACTAAACTACCCTAATTTTTGAATTTGGTTCCTCTCTAATTGTAAGGATAGAAATGTAATTTAAGCAACTACTTTTCTCTTCATCTAAATCCCTCTCATTAATTCTTATATTTAAGGTATTAACTCTCATTAACATTTATTAAATCTTATTATTGATTAAAATACCCTTATTCTTGAATTCTTTCACTCTCTAGTTGTGAGGACACAAAATGTAATTTGAACTACTACATTTTTCTTCATTCGATTCTCTCTCATTAAGTCTTATATTTAAGGTATTAACTTCTATTCTTTCATTGAATCCTATATTAATTAACCATATTTGAAAAGAATAATTGTCATAGAAACATAAAAAATAAATGTAACAAATAAGAATAATTTTTATAGACATAGAAATATAAAAACAATGTAGAAAATTTTGGAAACATACTATTTACTATCATCATCATAAAAAAATTCAATAGAAATATAAAAAATAAGAATAATTGTTGTATATTCGTCATATTAAATAAAAATAAGTATGACAAATAAGAATAATTTTTATAGATGTAGAAATATAAAAATATGTAAAAAATTTTAAAAACATAGTACTTACTATATATCATCATCATCATCATCATTATCATCATAAAAAATTGACACATACAAAACACATGTACAAATACTAGTCCTTTGAAAAAAACTGTTTGAACGACAATAGCAGCATGATGCTAACGAGATTAAAAGGCCTAGTGAGTCGAACAACTTCCACAGCTGCTTGGGCAGATGCCATGGCCACCTCTGCAGCTGCTGTGGTAGCTACTACCACAACAATGGCTTGCTTTTGCTCAGGGAGATTTACAAATTCCAACACTATTTACACAATCTCGTGTACTCAAATTTTTTTGCTTTTATTTTGATGGAATATGAGGTGCTACACCTACACAAGAGGGGGTAGCACGGCCCCAAATATTTGAAGCACAAATAAAATTAAAAAAATCATAGAAATCTCTCCTAAATAACTCTCATTAATTTTTGGGTAAAGTACAAAAACTTCCCCTAAAGTTTCTGACAATCATGAAAACCTTCCTTGTAGTTTTACTTTAGCAAAAACTTCCCCTAAACATTTAAAGATCTTGACAAAAACCACCCTTCCATCAGTGATTGAGACAAAAGGCTGATAATATTATGAAATTGCCCCTGATTAATTGTAGGGAGTCAATTAAATATTTCAAAATGTTGGAATTGCCCCTTCTTCCACTTCCTCTCGCAATAGAAGGGAATTGGGGGAAGGATTTCCCCAATTGTAGGGAGCAACCCAAAAGGCACTAAATCACTGACGAAAAGGAGGTTTTTGTCAAGATCTTTAAAAATTTAAGGGAGGTTTTTATTAAAATAAAACTATAGGGGAGGTTTTTATGATTGTCAGAAACTTCAGGGGAGGTTTTTATATTTTACCCTTAATTTTTATATATACCTTCACTAATTTCAATTATAATTCAAATTCAAATCATTATCTTTCCTAATTAATTTAGGACATCTTTTTCTAAATAATCAACTCAGGCCAATTATTAATTTCCCTATTTACTTCATTAACTCCTATTCATTAGCATGCAGATAAGACATCTTACCTAATTAATTAACTCTCTTAATTAATTTCCTCGCTTATCCTCATTAACTTGACACAGCTAATAAAAAGGCTACAAATAAGAAACTTGAACCTATGTCAATAGGTTGCAACTTGCAAGACAACACATCCATTGGTAGGCCACATGGCCCACATCTACTTAGTTGTCATAATTTATCTATTTTAAAATTTAGGTCATTTATTAAAACACCCCTATAGTTTCATGAACTTATTAAAACCTACCCTATAGTTTGTGATTTACTAAAACACTCCTAGAAAATAAAAACTATAGGGTAGGTTACTAGGTTTAAGTAGATCTGTGAAACTATTGGGGCTGTTCTAATAAATGGCCCTAAATTTTAACATTCAGTCATTCTCTTATTAGTGCATATTTACTAAAAAATCTAAAAAAAATGATTATTAAAATTTATATTTTTATAAATATTAATAAGAGCAATTATTAAAGTATTTATTTCTTATATGTATATACATCATTTATAATTATCTAAGAATTGGATTTAGTGTAATTGATGCATTTTTTAGGGATTTATTGGAGGGTGTATTCATGTGCATGCGTCCTAATTTTTTCATTGTATCCATGCGTATTCAAAGTGCATCCCGAATTACACCTCTAATTTGCCTATAGGAATACAATTAAGTTATCCAATTTGAAGATTTGCTTAAAGTTGAGTCTCTCTCTCTCTCTCTCTCATCCTGGCCAAGGTCCCCTGGAAGCTCCCTGTTGAAAAAAAAAGTTAAGAATTTTTTGTGGAAGTGCTCTCTTAAAGCTGTAGCAGTTAATTCGAACTTGTTCAGAAGAGGTCTGGTTCCAAATGGTTTGTGCTCTTTGTGTAAAAACGAGCCTGAAACTGTGGTTCACGCCCTTGTGCTCTGTGACCATGCCAGAAGAACCTGGTTTGCAAGCTCTTCAATTTTTGCTGTTTGTTTTTTTTTGGTTGGCTACATTGAATGCAAAAATATTAAAGATAGAAAGGAAGAATTACTTATCCAAACTTCCTATCTTCTTTGTGCCATCTCAAAATTCTTTGGTTTTTAACGATTCTGATCAAACTCACTGGTGTGATATCTCTTTTATTAACATGATAGTGAGTGGTCTGACCATTTACTTTTGGTCGGGGTTCAACAACCTTGGATATATGGAACCTATTACTTTTGATATTAAATCAATTTCAAGAAGTAAGATGGATATCACCAATGTTGTCTCATTCCATAATGAGATCATGTGACAGAAAAAACCAATTTTAATTATCAAGGAATGTATTCATTGATGAAAATAGTGCAAGAAATTATGATATGATTAATGAGATAATACGCATTTTTAGGAGGAACTGTATTCATGGAATGATGCAAGGAAATTTTGCCTTGCTTCCCTATTGAAGCAGGTGCTTTAGCTTTTGATGAAGTGATTGAAGGTATTTCATGGGTTAAGAGACATGTTTACGGGCTGGGTTTTAGACCTGACTTTACACTATGTTGGATTTGGGCTTTAGGTCAGGCCCCATTTAAATTTTGACAAAAGCCAAGCCCGAAACCGGCCCATGAACAAGTCTAACTAAGAATATGGACTTAACTCATATTGTGGTGGAAGGAGATGTGATCAAAATTGTGAAGTTACTTAACATTCAAATTTGAAATGTCATTATTGACTCCAAAGTTCTTCTCTCCCAGTTCATGCTATGATTTCATTTGTCATAAGAAGAGGAAATAAACCGAACTTAAGGGGTGCTTGTCAATGTTCACGATTTTATTTTCTAAAACAAAAAACAATTGCCGTGCCATAAAAAACAATACAGTTTTTCTGATGTGACAATTGCTTTTGTTTTTAGAAAACAAAACCATCCACAATGGTGAACACCCCCCTTAGAGGGTGTTCTACAACATGGATGTTTTTGTTAATTTTCATTTACTTATGAAATTGCTACATTAGCAAACAAACAAAGCCATGTTCTTGAACTGTGTTTTGTTTTGAAAATAAAAAACATATTAGTTTTATTTAAAAAAAAATACATGTTTTTGAAACAAACATTTTTAAAACAAAAACAAATTTATGGAAGATGATTTCAAATAAATAGATAAAAACATGTTCTTTACACTAGAAATTCATAAACATGTTTTTTGGGTTCAGTTTTAAAAACATAAAACACAACTAAATACATGTTTTTTTTTTTTTTTGTATGTGTTTGTTTTGTTTTTAGAACTTGCAACAAAGAAAAGCAACTCACATTGGAAAACACCTTCTTAATTGGTTGCCTAGCAAATATTTCAAGTCATGATGTAACCCGACAATCTACCCTAGATTAATTTCTTGTGACACCTCATTGAGGATATGTAATTGAGACTTTTGAATGAATAGAACTAGTCTATTATTCACATAGGGAAACATCTTCTTAATTGCTTGTCTAGCAAATATAATTCTAAGTTATGATGTAATCCAAGAGTAGACTTTCTTGTGACTCTAAATGAGACTTTTCAATGAATAGAACTAGCAAGCCTATAATTCACATTGAAAATAACACCCTCTTAATTGCTTGTCTAGCAAATATAGTTCAAGTCATGATGTAATCCAACAATAGACTTTCTTGTGATTCCCCAGTGAGGATATGTAAATTAATGAAACTTTTGAATGAATAGAATTAGCCTATAGTTCAAATTTGAAAACACCCTCTTAATTGCTTGTCTAGCAAATATAGTTCAGATGTAATCCAACAATCAAGGGCTGAGCCAAGTATATTGGTGGGGGGTCTTTGGTTTCCCCCAAAAATTTCTGTTAGATCAATATTTATATATAGTTATTAAGTAGAGGTAAAGTAAAAAATGTAATAAAGTAGGTCCTTGGCCTCCCAAAACTTGAATTAAAAGGTCAAAGGATCATTCTTTAATGCTCCTCCAACTCTCAAAATTAAAAACTTTGTTTATTTTTTCTTTAGAAATCTATAATAAACCCAAACCTTCCCACCCCATTTCCTCAGTAAGGATATATAAATGAGACTTTTGAATGAATAGAACTAGCCTTTGGAAAACACCCTCTTAATTAATTGCTTGTCTAGCAAATATAATTCAAGTCATGATGTAATCCAACAATCTACCTTAGACTTTCTTGTGACTCCCCAGTGAGGATATGTAAATGAGACTTTTGAATGAATAGGACTAGCCTATAATTCACATTGGAAAACACCCTATTAATTCAAGTCATGATGTAATCCAACAATTTAGCCTAAACTTTCTTGTGACTTCCCAGTGAGGATATGTGAATGAGACTTTTGAATGAATAGAATTAGCCTATAATTCACATTGGAAAACACCCTATTAATTCAAGTCATGATGTAATCCAACAATTTAGCCTAAACTTTCTTGTGACTTCCCAGTGAGGATATGTGAATGAGACTTTTGAATGAATAGAACTAGCCTATACTTCACATTGAAAAACACCCTCTTAATTTCTTATCTAGCAAATGTAATTGATGTAGTCCAACAATCTACCCTAGATTTTCTTGTGACTCCCCAGTGAGGATATGTGAATGAGATTTTTGAATGAATAGAGCTAGCCTACAACTTTCAGAAAAAGAAAAAAAAAATGGTGCAGATTCAAACCTGCAGGACAGACTCTTCATCTAATAAATGACAGTGGGCCTACGTGTCCATCCCTAGTACTATCATTAACCCACTAACTCTGTTAATAGGGTCTAGCTTAAAAGATAAGAGTCTAGATATGCTACCCACAAGATGTTACTCACACAGCTTTCAACATAATCTATAGATACACATGTCAAACATGTTTTTTACTTGTATATTGTCATTGTACTTGTATCATGTGAGTTCAAATCAGCCCCCACAAGATTGTCCCCACAACGTCCCACAGCACATTCTCGCCTAGAAAACATCTCCGTATGATGATACACGGTGAGGATGTGCTGTGAGACGTTGTGGGGGGCTGATTTGATTTTGTATCATGTTAGGAAGCTGTGTGGGTAGCATATTCAGACTCAAAAGATAATAATACCCTTCTGACCTCATAGAAAGATTAGAACCCTAAAGAAAAGAGTAAAGATTAGGAGTTGGAGATGGCAAGAATTAGGCAACTTTATTATCAATAAAGGCGATTTATGACTGGCTTAACATGATTACATAATACTGTGGTATAAAGTTGCTCTAGAGAGAAGGTCACTAAACGACGAGATATTGAGCACCCTAGAAACCGGCCTAGCATCCTCCCATACTAGTACGACAAGCAATATTAAACATAATCTTCCTTATTTTTCTTTCTTTCTTTCTTCTTGGTTTTTATTTTTAACTAGACACAACCAAACACAACCTCGATCTACATATATACAAAAGAAACATTTAAAAGACTGAGATACTTAATTCCAAATTTGGCCTTAGAGTCTTTCTTCCTGTTGAATGATTTAATCGACATGGGTTAGACCCACAAGAAAATGAGAGATGAACTACGTAGAATGAGAAATTTCATCCTTCAACTTGGCAAGCTTCAGCTCTAAGAGGCGACCGAGGGCTGAGTGAAAAGCTGGAATTAGGCTCAAAGAGCAGATTGAGGCCTATACAAACTCAGCTCACAAATGGTTTTGAGTTTTGGCTTTGGAAACGAGTGGTCATCAATAACACTTCTGAGTAATCTGAATACCCAATTAACCAATGTGTCCAATTTCAAGAAGCAACAAAAGAGAGGACTGTCCTTATCGCCAAAATTGTCATTGTTCAAGCTTCCATCGTTGCTTACAGCTCTTGGCAACTAATGGGCTTTACGCTGCTTACAGCTCTTAGACACCCAAATGATGTACAAGTAGGGGCTGATCATGATGAGACCAAGAGGCGTTTGCTTAGAGTCAATGTGTTGAGCTCATGGTCATCTACGGCTTTACACAAAAGCTGGGGTGGAACAAGTTAATTGGCTCACTACTTGCACATATAGCTGGAAGCATGACTGTACCAGCTTTGGCTTGCGTGTATTATATATAACTACTACTTTCTCTTTTGGTGGAATTCTGAGACCATAGAATCTGGGGAAGGAGCTTTGGTGGGTAAGGTCAACAATGACGAGTCCTCCATGGAGGAGCTGCGCTGGATGCACAATCAAGCTGAGAAAAAGCACTTGAACTGGCAGCAGGTGAGGTAGGGTTAGGTGAGGAAAGGTATATAAACTGGAAGGACCACAGACAGTAGAACATGGAGCACTATTTGCAGGAGGGAGGACACACTGTTGATACTGAACGCACAATGGACATGGTGGTTGCAATAGGATTTCCTCCTGAGAAAAGGATGATGGATCTTCTGAAAAAATGATGACCAGGCCAGGAGATTACTGAAACGTCTGGATCTCTTTGAGAGTTCACAGTGTGAGTGATTATAACAAGAGGGAATGCACCAAATTAAGCCAAACATGGGTCCAACTTTTTGGAAATTTATGGCTGAATTTACAATTTACAGTTAGCAATCTCACCCCAGAAGTTTCAAATTTGAACAGTACAGAGTTGTATACCCTTAAGGCATTTATTACAGTTGAGCATGAGACTCGGTGAGTAATTCATCCTAGTCTGAACGTTACATATGCTTCAGAGTTCAGATATTTCATGAAAACAGTTCTTTCTGCATTGGATCAAACCCAAGTGGGCTTTCTGAAATCATTAAAACAAACATAATAATGAAACTAACTGACAGGGTTGAGCTCCTGCAGGCTTCAGAATTACCATGCTTAATTTGTGGTGAACTTGAAACAGATATTGATCAAAATAAAATAAGGAAGACATCCTTTTGCCTAACTAACATGATTCATATGTTAAGGTATATATCATTGTCCTTGAGGTAGAAAAAAAAAAAAAAACCATGTCAGGATGACTAGATCTGCAATCAGTCCACATTCACCAATCACATCCGCCATTGCCTGCCCCTAGTCGCTCAAGCAGTTTTACTGCTTACTATTAATTGGTTCACAGCTCACTCTACTCATTCTGCCATTGAAGCTTTCGGTACTCTGAAGTCTGAATCTCTGATGAAATCAAGGATTGCACTGTTATCACATGTGGACTAGTTAATGGATTGCCTACTTTTGTTTGTTGTATGATTGATTGTATCATGAATTAATGTTAGTTAAACCCTCCACTTGCAAACTATTCACCCTAAAAAGTGTAGTAAAGAGTAGAGTTTCAAGAAAAAAAAAAGAGAGGGTAGAGTTTCAGAACCCAAGTAGAGGAAAAAAATGAGAATGTTATGTTATAAATAATAACATTTAATTTGTTTTCTTTCTTGATCAGGGCAAAATTGCACTAGTTTTTGAAGACAATTATTATTGAGCAAATAATGCTAGTAAACGAGTTCATGCAACTCTTAGTTTTCTTCATCCAATCAAGGTGGAAACGAGTTCATTGGTCCCATGCACCATATATATCGCATATCTCTCGGGCGAAGAATGCAAGAGTTACATAAACTGGTTGTTTATTAGCAGCAGTCAAATGCATTATTATTTTACTGGTTATTTGCGCCTTACTTTGCAGCGGTGCAAATGAGGAAAATGCAGATTCTGATTCACTTTTACTTCAAGTTTTGTTTTACTTTGCTTTAAGAGTTCATTTTACTTCATTTTCACCGGTGCAGAAGTATGAGGGTGCAAACAAAGTTGCACTGCAAACAAATGAGGAAGGGCAAAAATTAATGTAATTTAAGAGAATAAAAAATTAATTATGTTACTAAAGTTGATTGGGTTAAATTGTCCATTAAAGAAATCAGGATGCAACTTATTGGCTTATGCTGCTTTTTGTACAAAGGTAATTAGAGGGAGAATGTAATTGAGTCTAACTCTAGAATTTAAGTAACCAGGTGATCCAATCCATCATCATGAGCATACAAACATATATAATGAACCACACCCACAAAAGCATTTGTTAAGGGCCATAGTAACTGGATAGGAGATTAGGTTCAACTCAGGGATTAGATGATTGATAACCCTAGAGCCTGGTTACCATGCAATATGACTCAACAGTTCCTGTCGATTAGGGAGCAGATTAGCTGGAGACAAAAATATACACACCCGGTTGAATATCACGGATGAACATGCCAGTATTCAGTATAGCTGGGTTTCAGATGGGGCCCATTGTGAGCACTGGCATGTTCAACCATGATAGTAGTTTTTCCGGGTGTGTATGATTTTGCCTCTAGTTCATCCGGACTGCACCAATAAAATACATGGAACTCACAATCATTCAACTTGTCACTTTAGGTCCTATTTTATCACTGGTGTGGGGCCCTATTATTGGTTCCACAGCCCGCTGAACAACATTGGCATTCAGCTAATCTGAATCCGCATGCTAATTAAGGTGTCATTGCCCATTATTTTATGTAATTAAGGTCGTTTTTGGTTGCAATGAAAATAAATTTGTACTAATGCAAAACTTTGGCAGTGCAAATTATTTGAGTGTAAATTCTGGCTTATTTTTGTTCCAAATTTTAGCTTATTTTGTTTGATTGCAGTGCAAATGAAGTAAATTAAGACATGAAGCGGAACAAAGTAAAACCCCAAACAAAATTAAACGAAAATTTGCATATTTTTCATTTGCACTCCCATGCATTTATACTAGTGCAAATAAAATTGCACTGCAACCAAACACGGCATAAGGCTCAGTTTGGTTAAAATGTAAATACAAATATGTTTAATACAAAATCTTGTATACAGTATTTCTAAACCTTGTATTTGGCTCAATTTGGAAAGAGTACAAATATACACATGTACAGTGCAAATACATATAAAATATACAACGTTTTGTACTCTATATATTTCTATTTATACTCTTTCCAAACTGAGCCTAAGTTTGAAAAGAGCACAAATACAAATATATACAATGCAAATACATAGAAAGTAATACAAAATACAAGATTTTGCACTCTATATATTTGTATTTGGACTCCTTCCAAACTGAGCATAAGGAAAAATGGAAAATGCCATGATCAAAGTCAAGAATAGGGTGGGTGGCATTGAAGCTGCAACCTTAATTAATCAGAGAGAACATTTTGGGGGTTCACAACAGCCCATGAAGCTTCATGAATGGGTTGGTGATGACAAAAGTGATGGATGAGCCGTTTCTGCCCCACGCATGGCCCCTATCCCCGGCCGGCCAGGACCACCAATAATACATAAACCATATAAACCGAACTGTACTCATCAGTTGGATGTTCGGTGGGTGTAAGATCATCAAAACCCATTATTTTTATTTTTATTTTTTTTCTGAAGGTAATCACCAACCAATCAACTACCTTAGCGACTGAAAATGGAGTTGTACAAATGGAAAATTTTGAGTTAAGAAACAATTGTCCACTCTAGCTAGAGATGGATAGATAGACCCACTGTGAAGTGGCGAGGCCAACACTCAACACTCTGGTTTTCGCCCCAATACAACCTGGTCTGTTTGTGGTAGTGGAGGGAGGATTGATTGATATTTTGTCAAGTACAACCAAAAAACAGGAAGCTTCCTTCACACTTCTGTCTTTAAGCTACCACTCTAAAACCTACAAATCTTTCTGATTTGTGTGACTGTTTTTTGTAACATGACTGGAGACAGAAATTACCAAATGGGCATTTCAAGCTTTGTCTTCATCTTTAGAAGACTAAAAAAAATCTTGGAGCTCTTTTGACTTTGAAAGATCTTTTTAAATTTTAACATTAAGAGAATGGCAAAGAACTTAGCTAGCTCCCTACTAGATAGCTTGTGGTTGCATTCTTGATTCAGTCAAATTCAACCAAACTCTTTCCAGAATTGCAGTCTAATTCCTCACTCAATTGAGAAATGGCCTTTACCTTTGCTTGGGATAAGAGAAAATGTCCCTCACTGTGTTGACTAATGAGATCATTTAATATGAACCATTTATTACTTTAGGTACTAGACTAAGAATACATTTTATTTTATTTATTTTTTTACTACGGCCGACCAGATAACATATTAACTTACATAAAATAAAAAATCTTACTCCATTGAGAGGACCATAATTTAATTTCTTTCTTTCTTTTTTTAATTTTACATTTATCATCAACAACATTCTGCTACATGTGATGTAATATATAGAGCAATGCCTCATCAGTAAGGGTGCCTTCATCATAAGAGCTGGGGTTTGTACCATCATGTCCTCATTAGAGATCTGGGCCGGTATTGTCAACTCCAATCAAATGGGGGAGGTTGAACCGATAACCATTTAGCTTTCTAGGTCTCAGTTTTGACAGTTTCGTAAGTCGAACAATCCAACCACTAGTTTCCAACCACTGGTTAGACCAATCCAAAGAGCTCTCAATTTTCGGTTTTAAATTTGGTCTGGTTATGATAACACTAATTAGGGGTGTCAATGGTTTGGTAATCAAACTCTAGACCTCTATTGGTTTTTAAAAAAGTGCCAAATCAATCAGGTAACGGGTTTGTTTTTTGGTTTTTTATATTTATAATGTATACATTATATATAATATAAATACAATAAATGTTATATATACTGGTTGGTTTAATTAACTAGATTTTTGGTTTGATTTATCGATTTTGGTTTTTTTTTGTTTTTTCGGTTTTTTATGAGCACCCATGACACTAATTTTGGGACCCATTATAAAGTGGAGGTTAACATGATTAGATGAGATGACTTTTAACTATGGTGACTTCACTATCATTTTTTGAGCTTTAATTTTGTACCAAAGAAATGAATAGCTTATATGTACAATTTCTATTAATCTTTTCATCTAGCCGTATAATCTATCAAGTGGGTTCTTTCATGGTTCTTGCACCTTTATTAGTTCTGCTACATATGTGGAGAATCTCACTTATCAATGGAGTGACATAGTAAGATAAGGTGTGCAATTGAGAGCGGGTTCTTTCAAGTCCTCAGATTCTTTCCTTCAAGTCTGTGTCCTGCATTAGTTGGTTTGTAGCTTTTACTTAATTTGTAGAGACCCATTTAAAATTCAACAAAGAGGTTGAGTTCACTGTAACCCCCAACCAAGAACATTTGGGTACTCTTAAAATTAATTAAATCCTCCTAACAAAAGTAGGAAGGAAGGCTTCATAGAGATTGGGTATGAAGTTTGAAGTTTGTTCAATATCAAACACCCCACTTCCAGAGGCTTAGGTGATCACCTTGAAGGGGAAGAAACTACGGGTTGTTTGAGAGAGAGAGAGAGAGATTGTAATGATACTGATTGAACATGGAGAAGGCAAGGACTTCTAAGTTGTGTTCTTCAAGAGAGAATACAAAGGGGACCACTGACATTTACCAGATTGGTCTTGCAAAAGGAGACCTCAGTGGAAGTTAAAAGGAACATAAGGAGAAAGAGGGGGGCTATAAATACCATCCTAAATCAAGCTTCCATTAAGCTTGGCCAGAAAATTCATTCCATCTAAGCTCAAACATATATAAATATCAAATCAAGCTGGTTCTCTTCCTCTCAATCTTATTATCTTATTATGCTAGGCTTGCTGCTAGCTATGGCTATGCCATCTCTGATCTACATGACTAAATCATCTTGTGGCTTTCTAGGACCTATATATTCATCCAATTAAACTCATTATGTCTCTAATCTCCTCTACAGCATATTACCAAGACAATTTAGAGCAATACTCCCTTTATTAATTCCCAACACCCAATTTGATCCATATCCATTCAATTGTAGTAGGCCCCTCTATGTTTTTCTTTTACTTGCACAATCATTTGAATACAAATATTGCCCTTTGACAGGATAAGTTGAATCGAAACAGCCTGCCCCACCTCCACACCCAAAATAAAAAAGAAAAAAAAAAAATCAATAATGAGAACGAAAATCCATTCGCTCCAAAAATATATATTTCCATGCAAATAAGCTGTAAACCGTTTGATTCGAATCTCCTTTAACGCCGACACTCGAATCAAGTCATCGAACGTCGAAAGAGACTCTAAATCTGCTACAAACAAGATATTAAGCCTTCTGTAAGCCTTATCTTAGCGTAGCCTTATCTTATGTACGAGTCTTATCTCATATGTTTTGGTTTTTGTTTTCATTATTCTTTTAGGAGTTTGTACGTATTGGTTAGCCGAGATCCTCGCAAGAGGGAGCGAACTCAGACTTTGTATGTATTATCTGCAATCGTTTGCTGAAACAGAATAGAAAGAAAATCTTTTCCTTCAACCTGAAGTTTCTCATGGTATCAGAGTCAGGAACATTCGACTGTCGCACAGTCTTCTGAGTTTACAAATTTCGATCATTCCTGATCTCTGTTCGTGGAGCAGATCTCTGAGAATTTTTGTAGAGCCCTCTTTACTTCCAAAGCTGGTATCTACGATATTCGATCATTCCTGATCCCTGTTCGTGGAGCAGATCTCTGAGGATTGTGCAAAACTCTCTTTACTTCCGTTTGTCGAAGCTGGTATCTGTTCTTCGCTGAAACCAAGAAGAAACCTTGCTTTGATTGATCGATCATGGCGGATGGAAGAGAGAAGCGGAATGAAGGTGAGGGCGGAAGCAGAAAGGTAGTCTCACCATACTACTTGACTGCCAACGACAATCCGGGTAATATAATTACCCAAGTTCAATTGAAAGGAGATAACTACGAAGAATGGGCTCGAGCAATGCGGATGGCGCTCCGAGCCAAGAAGAAGATTGGATTTCTCGATGGGACGATATCTCAGCCCACAGATGATTCATCGGAATTGGAAGACTGGTGGACTGTAAACTCGATGCTGGTTTCATGGATCCTCAACACGATAGAACCGAGCCTGCGTTCTACGATCACGTATATGGAGGCCGTGAAGGATCTATGGGATAACATCAAAGAACGGTTTTTAGTAGGCAATGGGCCAAGAATTCAGCAACTCAAGGCAGATCTCGTGAACAGCAAACAGGCCGGTCTCCCAATCGTGACATATTATGGCAAATTGAAACAAATCTGGGAAGAACTTGCTAATTACGAGCAAATTCCGACATGCGTCTATGCGGGTTGCAACTATAACATTGCTGCAAAGATGGAGAAGAGACGGGAAGAAGAAAGAGTCCATCAGTTTCTGATGGGCTTGGATGACATAGTATATAGAACAATGCGTTCCAATATTCTGGGCACCGATCCGCTGCCAAACTTGAACAAAGCCTATGCCATGGTGATACAAGAGAAGCGGCTGAGAACCGTGACCCGCAGCAAAGAAGAAAAAAGAGAGACGATGAGCTTTGCTGCGCAAGCACAAGGTGGCACAAAAAGAACGGGACACGACACAAAAGAGAAATATGGAGTGTGCACAAACTGCGGACGAACAGGACATGAGGCTGAGAGTTGCTTTCAACTCATCGGCTACCCGGACTGGTGGGGGGACCGGCCGAGATCTACTGGAAGTGGGAAAGCTCGAGGCCGAGGAACACAAGGCAAAACTGGTCGTGGACGTGGAGGCATACAGAGAGCAAATGCTGCACAAGCGGTAGGGAAAACCTCTGAACCAATTCACGCGACAGAGGGAGATCGTACAACATTCGGTGGATTGACTAATGAACAGTGGTCCACTTTTCTTAATCTCTTGAATTCTTGCAAACCCAGCACAAATGTGAAGTTGACAGGTATGAATTGGATAATTGATACAGGAGCTTCACACCATATGATCGGGAACTTGAGTCACTTGCATGATACCGAGACCGTGACTGGTTGTCAGGTTGGATTGCCCGATGGAAAGCATGTCATGGCAATAAAGAAAGGGACCGTCATTTTAAATAAACACATGAAACTTACTAATGTGCTTTATGTTCCTCGTTTGAATTGTAACCTGATATCTGTGTCGCAATTATTAGAGGAGTCAAATTGTAATATCCAATTCACTAATAAGTTTTGTATTATACAGGACCGCACTTCGAGGATGGTGATTGGTGCGGGTGAACTACGCGGAGGGCTCTACTGCTTCAAAGGTGCGTACTCAAGCAAGGTTCACAAAGCAGAGGTCGAAGCTTCATACGAGTTATGGCACAAGAGAATGGGTCATCCCTCCGAGAAAGTAATTAAACTTCCTAATTTGAACATTAGATGTGGTAGCGGAAATAGGATTTGTGGTGTTTGTTCAAAAGCCAAACAGACAAGAGGTACGTTTGATTCTAGTGAAAATAATGCTAAAGGGACTTTCGATTTGATTCATTGTGATTTATGGGGTTCGTATTCTGTACGGGCGTCTTGTGGTGCCTCGTATTTTTTGACTATTGTTGATGATTTCTTGCGAGCCGTTTGAATTTTTCTACTTAATGACAAAAGTGAAGTGGGCAAAACGCTGCGGAACTTCTTCACTATGGTTAAACGCCAATATGACAAATTGGTGAAGATAGTTAGAAGCGATAATGGTACTGAATTTACTTGCTTGAAGGAATATTTTTTTGAGCAAGATATAATACATCAGACCTCATGTGTTGAAACACCGCAGCAGAATGGACGTGTCGAGAGAAAGCATAGACATATACTAAATGTTGCCAGAGCCCTTAGATTTCAGGCTAATCTCCCTATTGAGTTTTGGGGAGAGTGTGTTATGACAGCTGGTTATCTGACCAACAGGCCCCTCTCCACTCTCCTTTTGGGAAAATCACCGTATGAGATGTTGTATGGGCAGAAACCAAGCTATAAACATATACGAACGTTTGGGTGTTTGTGTTATGCGCGAAGCCTCAATCGTACCAGGGATATTTGCTAGTAGAGCCAGACGTTGTGCCTTTGTAGGATAGCCCTTTGGCAAGAAGGGGTGGAAGTCTATGACTTAGAAAACAATGAATATTTTGTCTCTAGGGATGTGGTGTTTTCAGAAACCGAGTTTCCTTATGCTATTGAAGAAAAACAAGTCGAACACGGACACAATGATGGTAATCTTGATTATAACTAGGTGGCGACTGAAGTAAATGACGAGGAAGATTGTGAAAGTAAAAGAGACAGTACTCGTGAGGTCATAAGAGAGGCAGAGCAAAGTGACAGGTGTGAAAATAATGAAGAGGAGCATGATGTAAGGGGGGGTTCTGTGGAAGTAACGAATGTAGGGAATGAGCAGCTTGGACGAGGCCATAGAAGCATCCTTCCACTCGTCTCAAGGACTACGTCATACACACCACATGGTGTTCTAACCACAGTCTGAGCCCTTCTACCAGTTCATCTCGCCAATCTCACTCCTTAGGTACTCCCTATCCTATAACACATTATGTGAATTGTGATAAATTTTCTTTGCGACACCGCTCTTCCTTAGCAACTGTCACAGCTAGTCATGAGCCCCAGAGTTATTCAGAGGCTGTCAAGGACTCTCGTTGGAGAGAGGCAATGAGAAAGGAAATTGAAGCTTTAGAGAACAATAGAACCTGGACAGTGGAGGACTTGCTGCCAGGGAAGAAGGCTCTTGGAAGTAAATGGGTCTACAAAATAAATTACAACTCAGATGGCACAATAGAGCGGTACAAGGCACGTTTGGTGATATTCGGAAACAAACAGGTTGAAGGGATAGACTACAATGAAACGTTTGCGCTTGTGGCAAAGATGGTTACAGTTCGAGCATTCCTTGCAGTTGCTGCGGCTAAAAACTGGGAACTGCATCAGATGGATGTACAGAATGCTTTTCTTCATGGAGATCTGCAAGAAGAAGTGTATATGAAGATGCCTCCTGGATTTGCTTCAAGACTACCTGGAAAGGTGTGCAAGCTGCATAAGTCGCTTTATGGTTTGAAGCAGGCCCCTCGTTGCTGGTTTGCTAAACTCACGACAGCCTTGAGACAGTATGGCTTTACCCAGTCACAATCTGATTAATCTTTGTTTATGCTTTGACGGAAGCAGGAACAGTTGAATATTTTGGTTTACGTGGACGATCTTGTCATCTCTGGAAATAATGGCAATGCCATTTGGAGATTCAAGAAGTATCTGAGCCGATGCTTCCACATGAAGGACTTGGGAACTTTGAAATATTTTTTAGGAGTGGAGGTCGCCAGAAGCCAAAAAGGTATTTTTCTTTGTCAACGGAAGTATGCTTTGGATATCATATCAGAAACTGGATTGTTAGGAGCTAAACCAGCTGGACTTCCCCTAGAACAAAATCATAAACTAGCTCTGGCAGATGATCCTCTGATGATAAAACCAGAGAGTTACAGGAGGCTAGTGGGTCGTTTAATTTACTTAACCATTACCCGTCCAGAATTGTCCTATTGTGTGCATGTGCTCGCTCAATTTATGCAGAACCCCCGTGAAGAACACTGAGAGGCGGCTTTACGTGTGGTGCGATATTTGAAAGGTAACCCGGGACAAGGAATTTTCCTTCCAGCTGACAGTGATCTTCGCT
This sequence comes from Nelumbo nucifera, assembly GCF_055504915.1. Taxonomy (NCBI): domain Eukaryota; kingdom Viridiplantae; phylum Streptophyta; class Magnoliopsida; order Proteales; family Nelumbonaceae; genus Nelumbo; species Nelumbo nucifera. The sequence continues at coordinate 18,531,974 of NC_142656.1, read as the reverse complement.
TGTATGCTTACTGTGATTCTGACTGGGCCGGGTGTCCACTGACACGACGCTCTCTCACCAGATACTTTGTTTTATTGGGCCAAGCACCTATCTCGTGGAAGACAAAGAAGCAACTTACAGTGTCCAGATCATCAGCTGAGGCGGAATACAGGTCTATGGCAACTGCTGCATGTGAATTGAAATGGTTAAAAGGGTTGTTGCATTCATCAGGAGTTGGTCATCCTGACCCTATGCGATTACACTGTGATAATCAAGCAGCCTTGCATATCGCTATGAATCCAATCTTCCATGAGAGGACTAAACACATTGAAGTAGACTGTCACTTTATCCGCGGTGAAATCCAGAATGGGAATATACGGCCTTCCTACGTCCGGACTTCCGAGCAACTTGCTGATATGTTTACAAAGACCCTGGACAGGCAACAATTCGAACATCTTCTTACCAAGTTGGGCATTTCCCATTTACATGCTCCAACTTGAGGGGGGTATTAAGCCTTCTGTAAGCCTTATCTTAGCGTAGCCTTATCTTCTGTATGAGTCTTATCTCTTATGTTTTAATTGGTTTTAGTTTTTGTTTTTATTATTCTTTTAGGAGTTTGTACCTATTGGTTAGCCGACATCTTCGCAAGAGGGAGTGAATTCAGACATTGTATATATTCTCTGCAATCGTTTGCTGAAACAGAATAGAAAAAAAATCTTTTTCTTCAACCTGAAGTTTTTCACAAGAGTAAACACATCTATACATATCAAAAACTTAGAATGGTTAAATGATTTCATGGTGGCTGAATGAAAATGCGGAGTCATGCATGGAGATATTGTATATTTGTATTGAGTCTCTTGGCCTCTTCTCAAATCCAATCACCCATTTCGTAAGAACAAGACATAAAAAAAGCTTAGGGAAGACTTTGATGCATGATTTATGCTTGATTTCACATAATGGGTTGGGTTTTGTGGTGCCCATTTCCACCTTACACTTATATATATTATTAAATTAATATTAATAAAACAATAATTCTTATGCTACCAAACCACCCTCATAGCCCTTATCATAATGAGGCCTACCAAATTTATTTATTTATTTTTATTTTTTTGTTTTATACATGAGATATGACATGCTGTTTACCGTAGACTTTTAATGCTTGTCGATTTTATCTTGTATTAAAAATAATAAAAGATACTAAATTTTGTATCCTCTGATGTTGCTTCCTCTCGGTCTTACTGTGTGAGTAGGCTCATGAGCCACGTGGCGGATGGTGATTGGAAAGCCGGTTGCCGTCGGAGCAGTTTCCACGTTGGCAAACGACGTAGCGGTTGCCCCACGAAACCGCTCGGTGACCGGATTCCAAATTATGGCGCGAACTTTCCACGCGTGACGCGTGTCTCAAAGCGAACCATTCGAATTGGGGGACCGGCCGCCTGGGGGATATTTTCGTAATAACGTTGAAAAAGGAGGGGCTGATGCGGGAATAAATAAGCACGCGTGGCGCGAGAAAGCGATTGACACAAGACGTTTAACTTCCAATCGCGAAGAACTAGTAGGGTGATCTTTGCTCTGGACATGTTGAATTACTTAATTACCCTACTTGTATCTCTATTATAAGAATGTTACGGGCATGCACAGCGAAAGTGAAGCTCCGAAATTACCTCATGTGTCCCACGAGACGAGCTCGTGCGTGCAATTCGTCAATATTCGCAAAGAAAGGGCATTTCGGGTAAATATCTCGAGGGTGGACGAGAATGGAAACATCTCCCAGGGAAAGGTAAGAGATAGGGTTATTTTAGGGAAGCGAGAGTACGTTGTACGTGCAATTTGAATTTTGTCTTGTATTTTACTATTTTATTTTATTTTTTAATTTTATTGGCGGGACGATTTAATTGCCGTCGGTTGACGGCAGATGCAGCAAGTAGGTGGGGGGACCATCCTAGGTAGCGAAACGTGGCAACCGAAGGAGCCAAAACAGTAACTCGAGTGGTCCCCACGGATTGGCAGCATATGAAGGTGGGGCCCACCTGCTTTCGGCCCCTTGCACCGGGAGAGGGGACCGCGGAGGAAGCGTGATTAAGCCGGCGGCGCTTCAGACGGCAAAAAGCAAGAGGGGGGGAGGAAGAGTCAAAATTCTCCGACCGGCCCCCACCACGCGATGCTTTGCCCACGTGTCGTTCTCTCATTCGACGGGCCAAGGCGCGTGCTTCAACATGGTCTCCACATGTGGTCCACTCGATGAAGACCTGCCGCGTGTCCATCGGACGGATTAGATTTCGAACACCCCGGTCCGTGAGTGGCGTAGGGACACGCGACGTAATTCGATCGCCTTTTCCCGGGTCTTTTTAACATTTCGTTTGTCCCGGTTCGGTACCGGCTATAGCCGGTCAACCAACGTCGTCAATAAGTAGCGTTAATTCATGTCTTGTTGCGCATAATCTAAGACATCCACCGGTTTTTGTCTGATTACCTCTCCAAACATCAATTCTCCCACGTGTGCAAAACTCCTACCGTCCGATCTATCCACTTGATTGTCGCATCAACGTGGATCCGCTCGAGCTTTTCTTAAACCTTTTCATTAATTCGGCGGCGTCGGCAGCCGTAGCTGCGCTATTCGGTATTCGCCAATTCCACTCTGTAATTGCGAGCGGTTTTCCGAGAGGTTTCTTCCTCTCGAAACCAGGCCGGAAAACAGCTTTCCGTTTTACCATACGTAGGTTGTATAACTTCTCTCTCTAGGACTCTATCTACATGGTAGAGAGTAGAGAGATATGTTTATATATAATATTTAATAAATAAAATAATTCTTTCTCCAATCTCGCTCGTTAGCCCGCAGCCCGCTCGCTCGCTCGCATCGTTGAAACTTTGTTTCTAGAGTGGAAAACCGGATTAAAGATGAAGTTTTTCCCGTGAAACCGCTAATAGATGGCGTTTCACAATCATCTCTCGCACGAGATGGCGCTGCAGCATTTCACCGAGCAGCATTTAGGGGAAAACACGGCGGTTTTAAGGAGTATAATACCGGAACAGCTAGGACAGACTTCGTCAGACGGGACTGGAGGTGCGGGGAAAGAACAGAAGGATATACAGAGATTAATGATCGAGACAGGTGGAAAACCAAAGCAGCAACAACCGCCACCAGGACAGCAGCACCATCTAGGTGGAGGAGGAGGCGGAGGTGGACCGACGTGGCTAAGCAACGCAATTCTTAGGCAGCAGAACCAGTACGTTGACGGCAGCTTCCTACACTTGCAAACCAATTCGGATTCGCCGACGTCGGCCGCTTCGAACCAGTGGCTACCGCGGCCGATTCTTCAACGGAACGCTAGCGATGTCGGTGGCGGTGACGATGTTCCTGTATCGAGTGACTCGATGATTGCCGCTGCGATGTCTCACAACTCGGCCGATTTGAACGCTAATAATGATAATAGGAACAGTGGTAACAACCAGAACCCGGGGGATAATAGCGGTGGCGCAGAGTTGGCGGAGAGTGAAGCCGGAGGTGGAGGGGATGGAGTTGGTTCCTGGCAGAATGCAAAGTATAAAGCTGATATCTTGGCTCATCCGCTTTACGAGCAGTTGCTTTCAGCGCACGTCGCGTGCCTGCGCATTGCAACTCCAGTCGATCAGTTGCCGAGGATTGATGCACAGCTTGCGCAGTCGCAGCATGTCGTCGCCAAGTACTCAGTACTTGGTCATGGTAACCAGCAGCTCGTAAGCGACGATAAAGAGCTTGATCAGTTTATGGTATTCCCTGCTCTTCTTTCTCTTTTTGTTGGCTTTTGGGTTTTGTTTCAATTTGTTTATTATTTGTTTTCTGACGGTGGATGATTTATGGGACCAAACACAAAAAAATGGTTTTCATTAGTGTTGATTGTTTTAACTAGAGGCTTTTATCGTAGTTCAATGTTTGTTTCGATATTCTTTGAGGGCTTCCAAATTGAGGTTTGTTGCTAATTAGGATGTAGCTGTTTGTCTTTTGGGAAAAAGAATGGAATATTTATGAAGGTAAACAAAATTGGGGGAGTAAGTTGGAGTCTCGATCTTCCACTTTCTGGTTCTTGGTCTCTGTAGCGCTTTGCTTTCGATGAAGAAGATGAAATGGGTGAGGGGGAAGGTGTTTTATCAGTTGAAATGGATTGTTATCTTATTTTTGCTTTATGATTCTCCTAAGTCCTAACATGAAGTAGATGATTTAGTATTTCCGTTATTAGATAAGGTGTGCAATTGAGAGCGGGGGAAAGAAACTCGAGATTCCTGCAACAAGCTTGGTTGGCACCTTGGCATATCGCTGCAAAGGATTTAACGCCAAAGCAGTTAGGTGTAACTCCTTTTGTCACGACTGTGATCTACCTTCATGGTTCAGAAATTCTAATGGAAGTATGGAACCTCGGTTATCTCGGAAAGAGGGAGATAAAGTTGTCCAAAAAATGAAGCTAGGCAACAGGGAACAGAGTCTGAACAAGTTAAATGCATAACAAAAACAGTCAACATCTCAGCTTCGTATTCTCAACAATTTTTCTAAAGAAATTTCAGAAGATATGTGGAAGTTTGAATCTGGGTCAAGATTAATATAAATTTCAGGTGCTTCCAGATAGTTCCCTTAATGTGGGATTTCTAGTAGATGGCCTTGAACTAGGTGACCTCTTGAATGAGGACTTGCTGACTTTTAAGCTAAAATAAGTGTCGGAAAATCTAAGGAAATCAGGAAGAAAAGAAAACATGATTGAGTTATTTGGTAGCATCAGATTTGATTACTCCACATCAAGATGAGATGACACAGGAAACACAAGGTCTGGAATGTCTAAATGCTATAAAGTACATTATAATTACGTTCCAAAGTTTGGATTTTCTTCTTTTCCTCTGGTATCTAACCCTTATCCCTTGTGATGTTTCTTTCACATGCACTAAGTTGCCTTTTATATCATTTTATTTCTTACTGTAGTTTCTGTATAAGCATTACTACAAAGGCAATCATCTCCAAAAGAAATGGAAATGAAAGAGCATAACTATTTAAGGAAATGATTTGAACAATTGTACAAAACATGCCTTTAATATTTTAGTTCATATAAGGAATTTATGTGATCTTGAGGACTTGAGAAAAGAATTTCTGTTTTAATCAGTTTTCTTGTGGAAATTAATTCCACTGTGCTTGAATTCTTCAATTTGTTGTTCTATAACACGAATTATCTGTTTCTATGAATTGAAATTCAATAAGGGTCTGAAAAGTTATCTATTCTTTGGAATCTTGTAGTTGTTTTGGTGATCCATGTTCTTGGGTTTTTATATCTCCAATCTACTAAGTTTTGATATATATTATATTAGTTGATTAAATTGTCTCATATAATTAATTAGTAAATTACATTAACAGATAAAATAGATGATACAAAATTTAGAAAAAAAGGAGAAGAAAAGATGGAAGCATACCAAATGGTGCTTTTGGTGTGGTACTGTGGTGTGGATAGAAAAAGGAAAACAGACGAGCATAATGGAAAATTTTTTCTACACGAGTGGTATATATCCCCTTCACCACACAATGTGAAACTTTAATACCAATTGCAAATTTTGCATGATGCTGAGATGGATGTTTTGAAGGTTATCTTTGTTGGAAATGATTGGAAAATGAACATGGTGAGACATACAGAAATTACACACAATGTGAATACTCTTTAGTCTTTACATGACATGATGTAAAGATTAATATACATGGTGGGGAGAACTCCCTGTATATTTGGGCAGGTATGATATAATTATCATAAGTGATGGGTAGAAAGTAGAGACCACTTAAAAACCAGTGTTGTATTGTAGGGGTGAGCATAATTTGGTCAAAACCGAAAAACCGAACCGCAATTTCGGTTTTGGTTTAATCGGTTCGGTCTAATCGGTTATTCGGTCGGTTTAGGTTTTTTTGTATTTCGGGTTTCAGTTTCGGTTATCATACTTTATAAATCGGTTAACCGAAAAAACCGATTTACAATTATAATTATATATTTTTAATATTATTTATTTTATAATTTATAAAGAATGAAAGAGTGAAAAACAAGTAAAATGGCGCCTGCTAGTTTCCGAAATAAGAAAAATGTAAAAGAGTGAAAGAAAACATTAAAATAGCAGCTGAATGTCTGAACCCACTACCCAATAGGTCAAAAAGCAGAGACTCTCACTTGCATTTGCCTACGTCTCTGTTTTGAATTCTACTCTACTTCGCCAGATCAGCACTGCCATTTGCAGCATGGCAGAGTACTGTTGCTAGCTGGTTAGTGGCTGCCCTGCCTCACAAGCCCGGCCATCTTCAATTATTTTGCTACAAAAGAGATTGCCTCTATCTCAGCTTTTCTCATACAGTACCATCAGAAAGGGCTTAAGTCAATGTGTCTTCACAATCAAACATCAGTTGGACAGGTAACCCCATAACTGGTATACATTTTTTTTTTTTTAATCTTGGTGAAATGAGACTCAAGTTAAATAATTTCGGTTTTAACCGAAATAACCGAAACAAATTTGGTTCGGTTTATTCGGTTTTCACATACTTCGGTTTCGGTTCGGTTTATCATATTGTTAAATCGGTTTTTAAAATTTCGGTTTTTTTGGTTCGGTTTTGAACCGAAAAAACCGAATGCTCACCCCTAGTTGTATGGACAGGGACAAGGGAATCAGAATCTGTCACATTCCAGGACACTGTCTCAGCAGCAAGACGAGAAAATGTGGACTCATGGGCACACGTATATACTATAAAAATGCTTGGTAATTTTTTAATTCTAACATTATATACCTTCAGGGGGAGGGGGGTGGGTCTAAGATGTTTCTTTTGTTACTATGGCTCAGTTTGGAAAGAGTACAAATACAAATATGTACAGTGCAAAATCTTGTATATTGTATTTGTACTCTTTCCAAACTGAGCCTAAGTAATATTTGATATGAAAAATGCCATTCCTCTTGTAAATTGACTATTCATTTATGTCAAATAAGCTAGGGGATAGAAGAGAAACATTACTTAGAAGTATCCCTTGAGAATCCATGGAGTTTTGGAATCCAATACATGTTTGGCATGGGCATGTCCATTTAGGAGAGTGTATGCAACACTATTGAAGACCAACTCATTGAACTGCAGCTTTTGACCAGAGGCAAGGTTCTTCAAATTCAAAACAATGAATCCTTATCAAACAATGTTGTAATAATTGTTTATGAGTTTGGCTTGTTTCAATGTTAGGAATCATGTAAGTTACTTGGCTGAGGTGTATCAAATTAATGTTTTAATACACTGTCAAAATCATCTGTTCTGAGTTAGCCATGACTCGAATTGATTTCATAGTGCACTAATTCATTCCCTGATTCTAACTCTAATTGCACCAAGGTGATGCAGTACCAATATCCATTACCATGGTATGCCAAAACAGAAATTAATTCTGATCAGGCAAGCAGCTACTTCAACTGTCTTCCGGAAAAATCCTTCCCCCAGAAATAAAAGGTGCATGGAGACGCATATTCTAAAATTTACATTCATTATAAATTCCCAACACTAGACAACATTATGGTCCATTGACTTGGCTTCACCCTTGAGCATTTCTTATAATGAGTGTCTAAATGCAAGGTTGATGTCCAATTTCTCACATCCCAAATCAAGAGCTTTCATGCACCATCAAAGATTTGGTGTGGTTGGTCTTTAAGATGGGATGTGATTGAACAACATGCAACTATTGATTCATATCTTCAATCTAAATTGAGTGCCTAGAAGACTATATTCCTTTAACAAGAACTGATCAAGCACGTTTTTAGTTGATATGGTCTCAGGATAAAATTTGTGAATTTTTATTCATCTTATTACCATTTGATAAGTCATAGTCGGATCTTGATAAATAACTATTACCATTTGTTACTTGATGATTTAAAACAAACTTTCCATGTACTTAAATAAACACAATGCTATATTTAGACATGAAAGGTAAGCAAGGAATGATGATGCTGTATTGTACTTGTCAAAATATATTGTTCATTTTTACCAACAAAAAAAAATATATTGTTAGTTTGAGCTAGAACTCTCATTTTTTTATGTTTAGTGTTCAAAATCCTATAAGTGTTGTCAGAGGTGTTGGTTGTATAAGCAATGAGGTGTCAAGGAGAGGCATTACTGAAGTTCCCCAAGCCACACAATTGATGTATAGCATGGTGATGAGATGGAACAGAGATGAATGTTTTTATTTCTTTTTCTTTTTTAATTTTCCAACTCAACCAAGGCTGTGTTCGGATCATGGTGGGACTGGAATTGTAGGTAGAAGGGTGGGGATGAGGGTCAGTAATTTCATCTTTTGGGTTTAGTTTCATAGCAGAGTGGAATTTGGAGACTGGTGGATTTAGGCCTTCAATTTTGCATCTTTGTATATCTAAAAATTCCTTGTGTAGTTCTTTTCCATTTTAATGGTGGGGGGTGCTAGTAATTTGAACTCTGAGAAATTGGGTTGGGAGTGTAATTCAATTCTATTTCCACTCCCTAGGTCCAAATTCAATCTTAAGATATCATGCTAACTTTTATTTGACTTGTAAGCACTCTCTATTATTACAAGTTGGCTATTAATTAGAAATGGTTATCTTTGATGCTTATATGGTTATGCCCGTTCTTTAGGCAAGTGAAATGTGTTGTCTCAAGACTTGGTGTCTTAAAAGACTAATTCCAGGTAAAAATAAGAATTCTTTAATTAGACCTTCTGTTCTCTGTATGGATTGAATATATTGGAACATGTTTTATTTGGCTTGCTGATTTGCTGACTACAAAAGAGATCTTAGTAGTTGACTAGTTGTTGAAGAGGCTGTGTAGTATCACAATCCTTCACGAGTATATGAAAAGTGAAATCCATGTAAATTCTGTCCATATAATGGTTTATATTGTAATTTCACATGTATGCCATGGTTTTATTGGTTCATGCATTCCCCCAGCTTAGTTTTAATTTAGGGAAAATTCCACTTTAGTACCCTGAACTTTGGGGGTAGTGTCAAGTTAGTGCCCGAACTTTCAAATGGGTCACTACAGTACCTAAACTTTTAAAAAGTGTCAAGTTGGTCCCTGCCAATAACTGACTGTCAGTTATCAGTTGGAAATGTCAAAACTACCCTTGAGACTGAACCGGTTGAGGTGTTTGAGATTCTAGACTAATGAAGTCATTGTCTTCTACCTTCAGATCTGAAACACATTCTTGTCTAGTTATTTCTTTGCTTTCAATTATTGTTTCCCTCTATCATATTTCTTGTTTTTTCTCTTTTTCTTTGAAGATAACCGGTTCAGTCTCAAGGTAGAAGACAATGAACAGTGTCTACTTTTCAAAGGTAGTTTTGACATTTTCAATATATAACTGATGGTCGGTTAAAGGCAGGGACCAACTTGACACTTTTTGAAAGTTTAGGTACTGCAGTGACACGTTTGAAAGTTTGGGTACTAACTTGACACTACCCCCAAAGTTCAGGGTACTAAAGTGGAATTTTCCCTTTAATTTACTACAGGCTTCTGCTGAGATTTTCAAGATCATGATTTTTCCATTGTTTTCATCTTCTTTGTTTTCCCTGGTATGCAGACACATTATGTTTTACTGTTATGTTCCTTTAAAGAACAACTGCAGCAGCATGTCCGTGTCCATGCAATGGAAGCAGTAATGGCCTGCTGGGAGCTTGAGCAGTCTCTACAGAGCCTAACAGGTGAATCATATCTGCTTTTTGATAAATTTGCATAATACATGGGAGTGATATTTGGTAGGGATTTTAAGACTTGCTCCATATATGGATTTGTTTGTTTCTTATTTGTTTTGGTTGGTTGTGATGTGCTTGTTTGGTAGCTTTCACTTCTAATCCACCCACTTCTAGCCCGGTCCCTAATAATTCCTGTATGGATCTGGCATCACTTATTCTGATATAGATATCAGTACTTAGTTTACTCCAGATCGTTTTGATATGTATCATATTCACATTTTTATTGTGTATGTGTATCAGAACACTAGAATAATATTCTTTTAAACAATATTTTGGATACATGGTTTTTCTGGTCTTTAACAACCAATGACTTTATTAATTTAGCTGAAAAGAATAATATACAATACAACATGTCTGTCAAGCACCTCAATAATTAGCTTGCCTTGGTTAGCCCTACTGTAGACTTTTTAAAAATCCTCTTATTAGGGAATTAAACCCTAGTACAACTGATTTTGATTTGCCCCCTGTTTTGCTAGACTATCAGCCAAGAAGTTGGTTGTTGATGCCCATCTGTAGACTGTGTAGCTCACTTTTGCAGCTTTTTAATATTCTCTGTACCATTCCAACTTTATTGGATGTCTACGAAGACATGATCTAGCTTTTTAATCTCTCCCTCATAATATGTCTATATCTCCAAGAACTTGTCCTTGTAAGCCACCCCACAATTATCTGTGAATCCCTTTCTACCACAATCTTTTGGTACATGACCTCTTCTTTTTTTTGAATATACATGACCTCTTCATTGTTAGGAGGTTAGTCTGGGTCAGAGGACACTGCAGGGCTTTACATGTAATCACTGGCCACACTATGCAATTCAACTTTCTAGTTTTGCAAAATACAATACAGCAGTTAGATGGGATGCTGGTTTAAGAATGTCATGTTTTTTTTTTTTTTTAATTTCTTTATATTTGGATTGCTGATCTGGCTAGTTGGCATGACTAGCTACTAGAAGAAGAATTGGGTTAAACCTAAGAATACTTGTAATAGAGCCCGGGGGCTAGTAAGAAATTCATATTATGTTTATATTCTCCTGAGATTTAGTTTGTTGCTTTCTAATCTCTTACACAAAAACATGTATAATTGGATTCACCCCATTTAGTACATAAGCTAAATTATTTACATTTTCAAACAAACAAACAAATCTTCTTTCTTTCTAATCTTTTATCTATTTTGTGCCTTATCTTTTTTTTTTCAGTTTCCTTATCTTTTTTTTTCCAGTTTTTTTTATCTTCTTTCCTGTTTCTTGTGTGAGCATTAATCCTTTGCCTTCTGATTTCTTCCTGAAGATTTTAGTGATCTACCATTTAAAGTATTTTTCTATATGATTTAGATTGGTGTAGGTAAAGCTTATTTTTACTCCTCAATCTCTTGTTTTTGTTGTCTAGAGTTTTTCCCCCTCCAAATTTGTTGGTTGTGTGAAGGAATTTGTCATATCTGTTGCTTATCCTTTTTTTTGTTTAACTTTTTTATTAGCTTTTATTATTTTTTTAACATCCATTTAGTGATATATTTGTTTTCTAAACCCAGGAAAAGGCTCTCTTTGAGACTGGTTTTCTAAAATATTCAAGTTAGAAAATGCACTATTGAGTTGATCTGTTGACGTGTATTAATGACTGAAAATGCAATTAGTTTGTCATTTGTACTCAGATCCGTGCACATTCAAAGTGTTCATTCTTTTTATTCTCATAATTTCCTGTTTCCGTTGAAATTAATGTGATCAACCATGCTTGCATGAACAGGTGTCTCACCAGGTGAAGGCACAGGCGCAACAATGTCAGATGATGATGATGACCAGGCAGATAGTGATGCCAACTTGTTTGATGGAAGCTTGGATGGGACAGACAGTATGGGTTTTGGTCCTCTTATCCCAACAGAGAGTGAGAGATCCTTGATGGAACGCGTGAGGCAAGAGCTGAAGCATGATCTGAAACAGGTAAGGTCATAGGTTTATAATATTCTATAGTTTATTGTTGTGCATGTTCAAGGTTGCTTATCGATATTCTGTCTTTTAGGGTTACAAGGAGAAAATTGTGGACATAAGGGAGGAGATTCTACGCAAAAGAAGAGCAGGAAAACTCCCAGGAGATACAACCTCCCTCTTAAAGGCCTGGTGGCAATCACATGCTAAGTGGCCATATCCAACAGTAAGTGTGGCTTATCTTCACTTGCTACAGTTATTCAATTGACCTAATTGAGTTATTACCAGGTTTCTGAATCCTGTTTCAGGAGGAGGATAAGGCCAGGTTAGTTCAAGAAACAGGCTTGCAATTAAAGCAGATTAATAACTGGTTCATCAACCAGAGGAAGAGAAACTGGCATAGTAACCCATCATCATCCACTGCCCTGAAGAGCAAGCGCAAGAGGTATGATTTTGCTAAAAGTATTTCTTCATGCCTAAAGACATTATTTAACGGACTTCCTGCCAACTAAAATTTGGAAAAGAAGTAATGCAGGTGAAAACAGTGGCGAACGCTTCCTGTAGCTGATGTGCCAAAATTAAGATCCAAACACAGATGATCCATCCATGCTTTGCAATCCAATGGGTGATCCAGCATCATATAATACAATGTAGTGCATAGGAAAGTACAGAATACGACTGCTTGGTAATACTGCAGGGTTGCACATGGAGATATTGATTTTGCTTTCACAGAGAAGAGGCTATGTAGTGAGGCAGCTGTCTAGTATTTACAATTGGTTGGTTAGAATATCGATCACTTCTGATTGACAGGTATGCTTACACTAGAAGCCACAGAGGTATCTACAACGCATGTAGTGCTATCAAATTAAGCAGCTCAAATTTGAGAATATAACCTGTGGAACAGAAGCTACCTGTATCTTTGATCCTCTCCTTTTTTTCATTTTCTTTCTCCCCCTCACTGCATTGGCAGATTTAAGATTTTTATTCTATATATCTGTCAATAAGAATAGTTTACAGGTTGTGGGTGTAGAGTGTAATAATTTCTTGCATGATACTCCCAGCAGTTTTTATTTTTTACTAGTGACCATAGCGTGATCAACAATGTCTTTTTGTGGAGGTAAAGCTACAGCATAATACAGAGATGATTTATATAGTCTATATGTCAAAAAAAGTGTTTCTAAGCAAGCAACTAATCTGCACTATTTTCCATTTCTCCAGCATTACACTATAAGAAGCATCAAATGCATCTCTTTTGTTTTCCCCTTTTTCTTCATTTGTATCATTAGTGCATTATGTCATTGTACTAGTGCAAAACCCAACTGTTTTTGTGGAAAAATAGCATACTGAACGTCCAACTGATGGTCTGGGTGAAGAACAATTGTGGCATTAGAGGCTGTAAAAAATATTATTACCTTCTTAAGCATTGTATTTGGGTCAATTGGTGCCAGGCTTAAATCAACTCTAACCAGTTATTATCCAAAGTGGCTATTTTGGCCGTGGTATGACAAATCTTGGGGGTAACTCAAACTGCTAATCAGCCCCTGCATAGAGCTAGCCAGCTAGGTTCTCTGGCTGAAGAACTGATTTCAAAGCCTAAATAGCTTGTCCTTGCAGCTCCTTGCCTCTTTCCAAATTCTATTTATCCCTGAAGAGCTTTCATCAAAATAAATACAATTACATTTGCAAAATAGATGTAACACTTCCCTCCAATGAATAATCTTATGCTAGGTTTTGATTACCAATTCATCATTCCAGAACATGAAACACGAGCGTACCTGTTTGGACGGTTTGATCCTAAAAGCCATTATTGAGAATCAATTCATGCTCTTTAGCTTCAAAATCTGTCTCAACCGCTCCAGTCTCTCCGAATCACCAGACTTGGATTGAAGGGTATTCAAAAAACCAAGAGTCATTTACGAGTATGCATCCTGAGGTGATTCAACTTAATGAAAATGGTGGTTGAGAATTGAGATTGGTTGCTCACCAAACTAGACCCAACCCAGTCTTCATGTTATAACTCCCTGATCGAAGTTACTTATCGGATACATATCAACCCACTTAAAATTATTTTAAAGAACATTTTAAAAATGACAAATTGACAAGTATTAAGACTCGGTTTAGTTTGGAAAGAGCACAAATACAAATATGTACAATACAAATACATACAAAATAATATAAAACATAGGGTTTTGCACTCTACATGTTTACATTTATATTCCTTCCAAACTGAGCCTAAGTGTGTCAAGGGTAGAGGAACAAGAATTGACTATGCTACCGTGGACTGTGGAGGAATTTCATACTGAATGAGAAACGAAATTCTGGGAAAGTTACACCGGGAGAGTGTGGTTTGCCGTGTTTAGAAAACTGAACCAGAGATGGAACATCTGACCCTGGTTGAACATCTGACCCATGAACCTTTCTGTGCAATTCTCTAGATGGTGATTTGTATCCACTTAACAATCCTTTCTCCAAAAGGCGAGCAGTATATAAAGTATTTGTTTGGTTCCGTTTATGTTTAATGAGTAAATGTTTATTGACGGTGCAACATAGGCACCCTGTCAGCAAATGCTTCATTAACTGCATTTGTGTGCATTGAAATTTGCAAAATCAAGTAAATTTTGATTTATATGTGCCTCTCTTGTTTCTCTTGTTTGAAGCTTCACTTTGGAGCTTTCTGAAACGGGTAGACATTTATTGGCATTTTGTTGATGTGGTGCCTAATGGCGCCTATGTGTCATAAAGCCTCTTATTATACGTGTTTCTCGATTTTACAATCACACAAGTACAAAATATTTACTGAATAAACGTAAACGGAACTAAACACCCTACCCCACCATGAACTAATTAGTAGTTTGGCCATAAGTGAGGGATATACCAAAAACCAAGCAATGAAATTGAAATGGATGTCTGCTCTACAATACTTGGAGCCAACGGCCACTTTTGTTCAAATTACAGACTATCATATCTCTTCTGAAAGGATCTCATGGATTTCTTTCGCTGGATGACCGTGGTTATCTCAGCCAGTCAGCCCTGCGGATATAGCAAATCAAGGTTTTTGATAGGAATCAGAACCCTGATTAATCATGAACAGTGAACTGGCCGCCCAATCCGCATTGCAGCGTTATTGGTTGTTCAAATGTCAGAGAGAGACTGCCATATTTCCCCTGTTAATATGGCAGACATCAGACAGACTCAGTCCAACAGCAAGAAAATCCCTTCTGTTATGCTGAAATCTCAGAAATAAGACTGTGTTTGGATTGAAGGAAAAGGTAGGGAAAAAAAAGAAAAGGTGGAGAAACCTTTACCAACCTTCCTTTCCCTATCTTTTCCTTCAAATCAAACATAGCCTAAGAGGTAGTAGAGTGGAAAAAAGCTCCACATATGGGTACAGAGATGAGAGATGGTGTAGATAGGTCATCTCCTGCATTATGGCTATGCAATGACATGTCCAAAGGGGCACACTATTCCATTTGGACAATTTAGATTTCGACTAGCCACGTGGGCTACCTACTGCCGGCCCCCTCAACCTCAAGTTCCCCCAGGCCCCAGCTAACTAAAAGGAAGCGATGAGGAGTGATTTGGCCCTCCAGTGGCGTGATGACACTTGACACTTCAAAACAGTCAAACGACATTTCAGCACCATGTAAGCAGACCTCGGGAGCGCCTCGAACACCTCGCACCTGCCTTGATGACCTCAGTAGACCGAACTGCAAATGACCTGGTAAGACTTTAGGCCGGTGTAAGAGGTGACCTGCTTCTATCAACCTGGCCCGAGTTCAACTAGTGACCTTCCTAACGTGTCGGGCGACCTCTTCGTTAAGTAGGTTATCATCTCTGACTTCCCTAGGATCATAGTGCCACATCGGAAGAGCCGATTATCACCCCACCCACTTTGGATGCGATTGGATAGACACTATCCGTTTACGCGGAGTCCATCTCTAGGCGTGAAACCATCTCCAAACCAGAAGGGCCAAAGATCTCAAACGCGCTTCCTGAGCCTCACAATAATTAGCCCATATAAAGGCATCCCCATTCACAGAATAGGTACGTGAGGTTTAGCTCTCTAGTTCTCTCATTTTTAGCTCTCTCAAAACTCTTCACTGACTTAAGCATCGGAGTGGCCACCTTGGGTAAAACAACCCGGACACTCTGATCATCACTTTCTTACAGCTCGACCAGGCAACCTACTTAGTCTGGTATCCAAATTACAGTATAGGCCTCAACACTTGTGGAGTCTTACGTCTGAATATGCAAGTTGGGTAGGCAACGATGGGACATCTTGTGTAATATGTGCAGCAAGCCAAGCTTCCTAGTACTTTCATTTTATAGTACTCCTGGTAAAGGAGTTGAAATTATACACCGGTTCGCCTTTTGGCCTAATGGGTTAAGGAGTTGGGAATGTCAATTTTCCCCATCCCCCATCCCCACCTGGTACCCAACCTGACGGAGATGGGGATTGAATTTGGATTAGCTGAATGCTTTAGTGGTTCTGATGGGATGGGGATTCAGATTAGCTGAATGCTTTAGTTGTTCTGATGGGGATGGGGATGGGGATTGAATTTGGATTAGTTGAATGCTTTAGCTGTTCAACAGGCTTTGGAACCAATGATGAGGTTCCACACCAGTAATAAATTCATGGGCTCCATTGTAAAAGATACGGACCCCATGTATTTAAAAACCAGCATGGAACCTTATCATTGGTTCCATAACCCACTGAACAATGAAAGCGTTCAGCTAAACCTTGCTTGTGGGGATTGCTTTGGCAGGGCGGGGATGGGAATGGAGATTAATAAGAATTCTCAACCAGGGTCAGGGTCAAGGACATATATATATATGTAAATATGCACATACTTTGCACGCGGGCAATTCTAGATTATGATAATGATATTAATAGTGTATCCAAAATTTTCAATAAAACTTTATGCATTTTTTATTTTTTGTTTTAATTACTAATTGGATGTAGATTGCTAAAACCAAATTTGATTACATAAACACCTTGTACAAATATGTGATAATTGGATCGAGTTGTGAAATTTCAAATATCATTGACAGGCCTACCTGCTTGGCTAGACTCTTTTTTTTGTAACGTTTTATCTTTTATAAAAAAAAATGTAAGATTTAAATAGAGGGAATTGAATGAGGTGAAAAATAATAGTTCAATTTACAATTTAAACCTTACAATTAAATAAGGACTAAATTCAAAAATGAGTATTTTAGTCAAAAGAAAGTTCCACAATCTTATTCATATTTTTAATAGTATTGTAAATATAGAATTATAGATGTGTTCATTTTCTATATTTATATTTTTTTTCATTTTTATATTTTTATAGTTTATTAATTTTATTATTTATTTATGACATTAAAGGTCAAAAAATTTGACCCAAAAGTTAAACTATTTATCTTTGTCAAATAATAAAATAATTTCATTTTTGGTTAGTTATAAATTATGTATACCACTTTCATCATCAATAAAAATAATTCTCATTTATTACACTTATTTTTTTTTAATTTGATTAATGAAAATATCATAAATGTTTCTAATTTTTTCTATATTTTTGTAATTTTTTATATTTGTTTCTATTTTAAAGATTTTATTACCTAACTATGACTTCATAAATTGATCGATTTGATTTGGATGGTTGAATTGCTTAGCCACCACTTGGATAAAGAATGATTTTGTTTTTGAGTCAATTTTAAAATATATAGGTTCATATTGTTACAAATATTGACATATATCTAGTTAGTAGCATATATTAGTAAAAAATAACTTAAATATAGGATTTAATAAGAGATGGACTAAATACACAAATATGGGCCTTTTCAAACTTTCACTTTGCACGTGTCAATTCTAGATGATGATGATGATTGTAATAATATATAAAAAAATTCTATAAATATGTATTTTAATTTTTTGTTTATATATATATATATATATATATATATATATATATTGTTTTTATTATTAATCAAATGCAAATTGTAAAATCAAAAATCCAAATCTGATTATATAAATACTGCATCCAAATATGTGATAATCGAACCGAGTTGTAAAGTTTAAAGTATCATTGAGAAGCCTACCTGTCTGGCTAGATTCTTCTTTCGTAATGTTTTATCTTTTTGGTGTTTGTTTTTGTTCATTTATCAAGAAATATAAGATTTAAATAAAAGGAATTGAATGAGGTGAAAAGTAGTAGCTCAATTTATAATTTAAACCTCACAATTAAATAGGGACTAAACTCAAAAACGAGTATTTTAGTCAAAAGAAAGTTCCATGATATTCATATTAAAATTTTTAATAGTAGTGTGAATATAGAATTATACATGTGTTCAGTTTTTTTTTCTATATTTTTTTTTTTGTATTTTCATGTGTAAAAATAATTTTGATATGTCACACTTACTTCTCGTTTAATATGATAATTACATGATATTATACATATGCCTGAATTTTTTTTGGAAAATTTATGTATTTTTATATTTTACTATTTTTTATTATTTATTTATGACATTAAATGTTAACACATTTAACCCAAAAGTTGAACCATTGGTCTTTGCCAAATCGTAAAATAATTTCATTTTCTATTAATTCTAAATTATGTATTTCATTTTCATTATCAATATTTCATTGTTAATTACACTTTTTTAAATTTGATTTATAAAAATATCATAAGTGTGACTAATTTTTTCTATATTTCTGTAATTTTCTATATTTATTTTTATTTTAAATATTTTATTATCTAACTATGACTTCATAGGTTGATTAGTTTGATTCGGATGGTTGAATTGCTTAGCCACCACTTGAATAAAGAATGGTTTTTGTTTTTGAGTTAATTTTAAAATATATGGGTTTATATTGCTAAAAATATTGGCATAGATCTAATTTTCAAGGTTTTTAAAATTGGAGCAAACAGGGAACCATTCTAGGGGTCGATTCTTGGATTGAATGGACAACCCATTCTAACAAAAAAAAAAAGGCCAAAAACCATTGTTCGGGTCGACAATTCAACTGCCTAGGTCAGTGGTTCGCTAGTCAAATCAATGGTTTTTTTTCTAAAAAAATGATTTTTGGGTGAAATGGAGGTGACTGGTTCCCGATTTGTTTTGGTTTGACCATCCGGTTCGGTCTGGTTTTGAAAACCATGCTAATTAGCATGGTTTTCGAATTGCCATTGACCCAGATGGTCAGACCATTTGGCCCGAGAACCGTCCAGGCAACTGGTTCCGTTTTACCTCAAACCCGCTCCCTAGCCAAAAACTATTGAATCGGTCAACAACCCGTTGACCCAGGCGGTCAAACCATTGACTTGTTCAACAATTTTTTGTCGTTTTTTTATTTTTAATTTTTTTAGTTTTTGTTGTCAGAATGGACTGTCCGTTTGAACCTGACAGTCCCGTTTCTAGGTCGTTTTTTTAAACCATACTAATTAGTAGTATTTATTAGTGAAAATAACTTAATATAGGATTTAATGAGAAAAAATGGGAGTTAATACCTAAGTATAAGACTTAAGAGGGGATTAAATGAGGTGGGAACTGGGAAGTAATAATTGAAGTCATATTTTCAACCTACTATTAGAAATGGACTAAATACACAATTATAGGTGTTTTAGTAACCAATAAATCTGATTTAAAACTGTAATAAAATGACTTTTATAGCCTTTTCGAACAAAAAAAGTAAAAGATAATTTTAGTCATAAAAAATACATTATATTTACACTTTTAGATATAATATAGATATGATATTATTTATATTTTAATTTTGGGGATTTGAGTCCAACAACAGTTCTCACTTGTGAGGTCTTAGTTCTCCTGGATTTGAAAATATTAAATAGACCACAGTCCATTTTTTTGGTGTAATGATGGGTTAAGGAACTTTGCTGACTTCTCAGGTTTTGGTTCTTCCGGACGGGCCCATCTTTAGTTTTGGCGAGTTATTTACTTGATGGATTTTAACGGGTTATCTTTTATAATAGAGGTTTATCCTTTGTTATTATTTAATTCAATCATTTTTAAATTATTTAATCATTTAATTAATTTTTTTTCTTAGAGTGATTTGATTGGCTTTAAAATAATTTGTTATTATTTAATTCATTTTTTAATCAACAAAAAATAAGTAAATATATGGTGAGATGTAGATTTATTTAGTTTGATAAATGAGACGATCTTCCTTTACCCGCACCAGCAAATATCCAAACCACATTAATTTTAAGGCAGTGTTTGGTTTGAAAGAAAAGATAGGGTAATTTAAAGAAATTTGTATTGGTTTCTCTACCTTTCCTTTTCCTTTCATCTTCTTTCAAACCAAACACAACCTCAAAAGAAAATAAGTTAAAGTGTCATCTCTGAAAGCAGTGTTTTAATCTTAAATGAGCATTTCTCCATGATCAAATATTTGCAGTAAAATTGAACAACTCCTTATGACATTTTAATTAAACAACTCCTTAGCACGTGGCAAGTTTTAGAACCCCAAAAAGATGTTATCCCTTTGTGAGCTATGACCACCCCAAACCCAAATTGCGTATGAAGAACACCAGATTTTTGTTGGCCTTGAGCAGAGTCAACAAATAAAGTGCTGACTGCTGAGAACAGATAATGAGACACAAAGTGAAACCAAAGTGGTTCAGTTCAGAAGTAAAAATCATGGGCCCAATTTTCTGAAGCATTAAGGCAACCAAGTATGGAGAAGTGCTGCATTGTTGGGTATAAGTGATGCATGCCAACCGTAGTGGGATTAAGTGGTGGAGCTGTACGATTGGAGAGGCCTTTGGATAAGATTTTGGCAGAACCCTTTTGTTGTTCTAGAGGTAGAAGAAGAAAAGCAAAAGCAGTGTGCATTTTCAAAGGTTGCTTTTGAAAGGGGAAAACATATCTCTTCTTACAGATTAGCCAAGTCCATACTCTCTTGTTCTCTTCACTCGCATACACCATTTGTACTGCACTTATCCAAAGCTATAAAGGTCTTTGAATCTTCTTTATCCATCTGTCTCTTTCTCTCATTCTTGTTCATTTGGAAAATGAGATAGTGGGACTAAAATATTCCTTTGTCTTCTACTATTAAATTTCATTTTGATCAGTTCCAAATTTTCAATCCAAATGACCTCCATTAAATTTGGAAATTGGAATTAAACCCATCAATTGGGCATAATCCAAATCATCTCTGAAGTAGGGGTGAATTCGAGCTGAGCCGAGCCGAATAGTATGAGGCTCGAGCTCGTCTCGAGATTGTTCTACAAGGCTCGAGTTCAAGTTCGAGCTTGGTTCGAGCCAAAACCTTGAGCTCGAGCTCAATTTTGAGAAAAAATATTTTCTAATATAAAAATATTTTTATTTGATATTTAAAAAATTAAGAATTATAATAATTTTATTATATATATATATATATATTATTTTCTATAATTTTATTTCATATATATACTTGAGCTTGGCTCGTTGGCCCCCCTACTCTAAAGCTTTAACCAAAGCCTTACTAGTATCGATTTGGCATTTTCTTAACTGGTTTAGGGCACGTGATGTGTATGTGTGCAAGTAAACATAAGATAAGAAATAAGTATTAACCTTTTACGATATATATGATACTTTGATTTAAATTCTATGACCTGCAAATTCACGGCAAATATTTGCTTTGTATTTTTAGCAGATGTTCGCTGTTAATCTATATTTATTTTTCAAAAACCGTAATAATTGTGATATCAGCACAAATATATTGATTTTGCTAATCTTGCAATTGTTGGAGGTAACAAAGCTAAAGAATTCAACTTTGTTGAGGATCCACAAATAAAATTTAGGAGAAGAAGCAATACATTTCCAAAGGAGACAAATTCTTGCTTATCAAGTCCATGTTTGTCACTCCTCATCTTTCTCTTTCTTTCTTTCTTTCCTCAGAATTGTGTTGGGAATTGAAATTATAGACATTTTGACATGGTTTTTGATGAAAAGCATTCTAGGTAAAGTCGACAGCCTGAATTGCCAATCTGTACGGTTTTATTTTCTAAAATAAACAACTGAAAATTGGGTAGCAAATCTTTGTTTGCAAGGGAGTTTTTAGATCTCTTACCCACAAACTCTTCCTACATCCCTATCCATAGGACACTACATGCATGCATATGCATCGAAAATATCTCTTTTGTCATTTATGGGGCGATAGAAAAAAGGGAGTACACCAATAGATGGGTCTCAAACATTTGCAGGTAAAAACTGCAAAACTAATCTATAAAATGGTGGATACGCCTGAATTAATTAGAATTTCAAAAACAATTCATAGATTGCTGAAAGCTGCCTTTAAACTTATAACTGAAAGATGTCCATGTGCATGGTTTTCAAAACCGGATTGGACCGGAAAAATTGGGTATCGGTCATTTTTCCTTAAAATCGTTGATTTTAGTTAGCAAATCATTGAACAGGCCGGTTAACCATTTAAATGGTAGACTGTTTTTCAAATTTTTAATTTTTTTTTTTATATTTTTGTCAATACGGGCCGATTGTTTGGGTCGAATGGTCAGATCGTTCGAACTGGTAACCGGACCCTTGACAGATTCGATTTTAAAAACCATGGATTTTGGGAACTGAGTTGAGGGAACTAATTGATTGTGGGTGTGAATTTAAATAGCCGCTTGTTTGTTTGTTTTTTAATTAAAAAAAACCACAAAATTCTGAGAGGATTAAGAAACAATGTGAAGTAAAGGGGGTAGCCCATCCCCCAAAACAACCCTAGTGCAGGTGGGATTTGATCCCAAGTAGGGGTGTCAATGGACCGGATTTGGGTTGAACCCGTTCAAATCAAATTCAATTTGAACAGGTTGGACTGCCCAATAAGACATTAAATTTGACCAGCTCAGATACTTAATGGACCAAAGTATTTATTGGATTGGATTGGACCTGATCCATCTATAATGAATTTTGGTGTAGGCGCATTCGGCTGGCTTATACGGGGCTGATGCATGTCGACTAGAGGGTGCTACCGTTAACTCGCCATGAGGACACCCAAGGTTACCCTATGCGGATTAGGCAGGCCCAACCATAGGGCGCCGCATGGCTCTGGTAAAGGATCTTGCCAGGCCCTCGTACGGCTTGCATCCGGACCATTTGAGCCCAACTACTCCCTGGCAGCTCCAACTATAAATACAAGGCACCCCCCACAAGGTAAGGGATTTGAAACTTTTGTGATCTCTAATGCTCTCTCTTCTAAGGACTTAGCGCTATATGAGACCTCGTATGGACCCCTCAGCTCCAGACTCATTACTTACCTGGTGCACATACTAACCTGACTGTTGGAGTCCTCGCCTTGGGTTCTCACTTGAGACCTCGTATGCAAGTTGGGCACGCTCTGTGAGGGGCAGATGTGGGTTCAAGTGCTACAACACAATGCCATACATTTACAGCTTGGATTTTGGAATTACACAGCATGTAAATTTCCTATTGGCTGAAATTTGACTCTGTAATTCATGAACTTTTTTGTGGCTAGGGGTGGGGGGAATTTGTTCAACCCACCCCTAGAAATCTTAGCTCCACTGTACAGTTGGGGTAGGTGCCAACTTGGAATTGATGCCAATTCACAGGCGAGTATGAGTGTTATAGGTGGAGGTATTTATAATTTTGAATTATTGTAGGTCTGTAGTTGAATTCAGAATTCTGAGGTGGAGTATCAAAAAAAAAGCCACAAGAGAGATTGAGACTGGAGAGATGAAGAATCCCTCTGCCTTTTGTTTCTTTTTTTCACCTTCTACCATTAATGTTAAAATACAAATTTGTTTCTAAGGAGAGTACAAATACAAATATGTAGAATGCAAACCCTTGTATATGATATTTCTAAATCTTGTATTTGTACTGTCCAAGGAAGCAAATTATACTTCTTAAAAAAATTGCTTGGCTTGGGCTATGGTCAGCAAAGCCCATTTGCAAAACAGAATCCATTTAAATCTTTTGAACAAGCCCACAAATCATGTTATCAAAGACCAGAGGCAACACATATAGAATACTACTAAGTATGTTTATAAGTCTAGGAGGGGCTAGGGGTGTCAATTGGACCGGCTTTGGTCCAATATGAGTCCATTATAGATGGATCAGTCCAATCCAATCCAATGAATACTTTGGACCATTTTAGAGTGGTCCAATTCAATGTCTGGACCGTTTAATTTATTCAAATTGGTTTCGATTTAGATTGGTTCCAATCCAAATGTGGTCCATTTTCACTTGTATTTTTATCTTCTATCAATGGACCAGATATCGGTTCAACCTGACCCAATCCAATATAAATCTATAACAAATGGCCGGGTCCAATCCAATCCAATAAATACTTTGGACCATTAAGTTTGAACTGGTTCATTCAATGTCTTATTAGTCCATTCAATCAAATCTAAATTGATTTTAATTTGGACAGGGTCCAACCAAAAACCGGTCCATTGACACCCTTAAGAGGGGCGGCATTTGGTAAAACGAAAACGACTAAAAAACCCCTTATTTTCCATTATGGTGGAGTTTCAGAACATCGAACTGCAAGAAGCATAATAATTGATTTAATTGGTGGATCTCTCTCTCTCTCTCTCGTGCAACTTGGCATGGGTCAATCCACAGCCCAACTCATTGAACCCAATTTGGGCCTAATCGGGTTGGGTTTCAGAAATTAGGTTGGAACAATTTGGCATGGGCCAACCCGAAACCCAACTGGTTCAACCCAATTTTGGGTCTAATTGGTTGGAGTTTTCAGATATCAGGGATGGTAGTATATACTCTTGAAAAGTAGATGCCAGTACATTTATAACTCTCTTGGCAAGAGTAAGATTAGCATTTCATAAAGAAAAAAGAGACCCTTTGAGAAGTTATTGATGTTTCTTTTGGTGAATAAGTTTTTAAGAGGTTATGGGGTTGAAAATTGGGCACATATCACTATACTATTGAATATTTTATTATTATTCACTAAAAAACAAAGTAATAAGTCATTCAGTTCATCATTTTTAGCCTCATTCAGTACTGAAATCTTTATGTATATGATTATTTTATCTACTGAAACACAAAAACAGTAAAGTTATTCTGCTTAACCAAGATCAACCGTCCCTGACAACACTCTTTGGGCATCAAAGGAAAAATGAGAGACAGACAAGTTACTGGGTGACAAGGTCCAACCCCAATATGAAGCCCTACTGGAATGGATGGAGGGCATAGTCCATCTGCATGTTCACTTCAGCCCATATTTGAACTCTATATCTAGAAGAAAACAGAAGTGTACAAGAAATCCCAAATGCCAAAGTCAACCAAACAACCTTTAAATCCACCAGTTCTAGTTCTATATTATAAAGGGCTATCCAAAACAGTGTTTAATACATCAGATGGTTAAAAGATCATCCCCTGAAATTTCAATTCAATCCCCCCTTTCTTTTTCACAACCTCCTGATCAATGGAATCTGGAGTAAGAAGCTTTATAAAAGGTCTACCATCAATTACCCAAAAAGAACAAGAAAAAAGAGAAGAAAAAGGAGATTCATCCCTCTCTCCTTTCTGCTTAAACTACAGCAACAAGATCATTAGCTCATTACAAACCCATGATACACTACCAGTCTAAAGTAAACCCTCTTTCTGTCTTCTTTTGGGAATTCTCTCTCCTCTTTCTTCTCTCTCTCTCCTCTTTCTTCTCTCTCTCTCATCTTTCTCAAACCCCAATGAACTCCCTTCCCCAATGACTACTCCCCATCTCTCAATTCATGAGATCTCAGTCCAAAGTGTGTGAAAAACACTAAAAATCCCCGCGTGCGGCCTCCCTCCCTCCTTGGGAACCCATCTCTCCCCCCTTCTCACGCCTTTTCAAGAAGACCCTCCAACCAGACAAAATAAGCCTAGCTTTTGTTTTGAAATCCTCATTTCTATAAGCTTTTTAGACCGACATTCTCTCTTATTCCTGCCGAAAGTTCCTTAATAATCCAAACATCCCTCCTTTCCCTCTTGCCCTCATTTCAGGGTGACCAACCCCACCTCAGCCGACTCCTTTGGTCCCACCACTTGAATCTCTAATTCTCTACCCATATGAACCGTTTGATCAACTCTTGTGCCCCCTCTCAACATTCTTTGCTTGGTGGGGCCAAATGACTGATGTGGCTCAGGGCCCACCATTTCTGATAAAGTAGCTATATTGGTTACACTACCCCCATGACCATGAATCATGAATCAGCTCAACACTACCCTCTCACTCCTCACTCGCACAAACGCACAGTCACAGTCTCAGAGTAATATATGCAAACATGTCGCGGTCAAACAATCTTGTCCTTTGACGACACCGCGACCCGCAGCTCGAGAGCGGTTTTACGCAATCGGACCGCCAGCAAGCCATCAAATCCTCGAGATCATGCGCTGATCCACCCCGTCAAATCAACAAAATCTCAAATGCCCATCTGATTTCCATTAATGACAACCATGCCCACAACCACAGGGCTGTAAATTCAGAAGCTTGAAGGGTGGTTTGGGGAGATGAGCAGGAGTATAATCTCACTCCTGCTCCCGAAAAGGTTCGGACGGAACGGATGGGGCATGTAAAATGAAAGCGATACGGTGTCGGTCGCATCGAAAATGACAGGAATATCTTTAATCCTTGATTTTCTTTAACCCCCTTTTTTTATAATTTTTCGAATTTTCATTAATTTAATGGTTTTTTTGAGTTTTTTATATATAGAGATAGGTAGTAAATTCAGGGTGCATTTAGAGGGCGGAGACTCTGATCGACAGACAAAAGTCGGTACCGATTTATCCGCAACCCCATCTCCTGAATCTCTTTGTTCGTCGTTTTCGCTCGAGCACAAAGAACAGAAGATGGGCAACAGTGAGAAGTACGCAACGTTACCCTTCTTTATTGGTCAAGAACTGTTCGAAGCGTCCGAAACGTTTCGGTTTGTGAAGGAATGCCCGTCGTTCTATTATGGATCTGCTGTTTTCGGGACCCAGCTTTCTTTCTCTTCCCTCTCCGTCGCAAAACTTGATGACCCAGTAAAGAATGAGGCCGTTTCGGGGGAGGTTTCGTTGGGGATGGAGAACAATAATGAATTTCCTGTTCTTGAAGGAATTGCAGCTGTTGTTGGGCCACGGGTTCTGTTCGGGAACAGAATTGGTGGTGACGGTAGTAATGGAAGGTCGGGGTTGGTGTCGGTTTCGGCTCCGCAGCGTATCGGCACCGAAGCGTCGAATGCAGTGGCGGAGAAACGTGGTAGTGTTTCGGTGCAGAGGAGTTTTAGGGGAGTCCGGAAGAGGCCGTGGGGGAGGTGGTCGGCGGAGATTCGGGACCGTATAGGGCGGTGTAGGCACTGGCTCGGCACGTTCGATACGGCGGAGGAGGCGGCGCGGGCTTACGATGCGGCCGCCAGGCGACTGAGAGGGTCCAAAGCGCGGACTAATTTCGAAATTCCCTCGCCCTTGCCTGAAACTTCTGCGTCGTCGTCGTGCTCGTCGTCATCGTCGTTGGAGAAGAAGAAGCCAAAGCCACAAAGCGGAAGGACGTGTTGCGTCGTTACATCTGTGGCTCATCTCTTCAGTTCTGCAGCTGAAGAGCGGAAACCCACCAAGGTAGAGCTTGATTTGAAGCTTGGTCTGAAGTTCTCAAACAGCACTGTCACTGCAGCTTCTGCTCTGGGTTTTCCTAGATGACCTTCCTCCCCCTCATTTTCTCCCATTTTTGGTAGTCTTAGGCTCTTAGCCTTCTGATCCCTCTCTCTCTCTCTCTCTCTCTCTCTCTAATGGGTTGCATGTAGTATGTTTGAAAAAGGAAAAAACCTGCAACCACTCTTTTTGCCTTGCATGGATGTTCTATTTTTGGTAGGAATTGCACCCATGAGATGATTGGAGAGAATAGAAAATGTTCTCAGAGTTGAAAGTCCATCTTTCATGTGCAGTACATACTCGTTTAAGAAAAGGTTCACTGTCTTGGGGTTTTAAGTTGTATTTCAGAAATAGATTCTCATTTTCTGCATTTCTACGTCTTGATTTGTTGTTTTTCACTCCATCACGAACTTGTTTGTTTTCTTCTTCATAGCAGTAGTGCCAACTCTACGTAATGGTGCTTCGCCATTGCCATATATCTTGGCCAATGGTTTCATTAGGATTTGGGTTGCCTGGATGCATCTCTCTCTCGTTCTGCAACTTCTTGAAGTGCATGGATAATTAAAATGAAAGTACGAATAAATAAATGAATAATGATAACAGGGGATGTTGGTTTTGTCTGGAGACTGATGAGAGACGGAGAGGATAATCCCCCATGAAAGCCGGGTGAAGGAGATGCAGTGTGTGTGCTACAGGCTCTCAACTGCACTGCACACACAAGAGAGAGAGACTGTGTCACTGTGCGAGTGAAAGAGGAGAGAGAGAGATTGATGGATGATAATGGTATCGCCATCGATTACGATAAGACGGGCGACTTGATTCATACCTGATAACACGCCAGCTTCCCCGCCCCCTCTTCAGCTCTGCAGTCTCTCTTGTGCTGAGGGAGAGAGAGGATTTGGATTTTGGATGATTGGATCCAGCGGTCATAGAGCTTCCATTCAAACCCAAACCCAGAAGGGCCAGAAAAAAGTGTACGAAGATCACCATTCACCAATGGTGAATCACCATGTCCGAGAGATCGTAATAAATAATTAATTGAATTCGAATTTCCATTTTCCAATCCTTGTTCTTGGCTTCTTGATTAACTATTACACTTGGGTAATTAATTCTCGTTGGCTTAATTATAACTATTACTAATGGTTGTTATTGGCAACCCCAGCAGTTGAGCTGACTGATTTCATTATTGTTTACCAA
Organism: Nelumbo nucifera; assembly: GCF_055504915.1. NCBI lineage: Eukaryota > Viridiplantae > Streptophyta > Magnoliopsida > Proteales > Nelumbonaceae > Nelumbo > Nelumbo nucifera. Next base: position 18,503,575 of record NC_142656.1, on the reverse strand, counting down.
ACACTCATCCAGTTAAGAGACTGAAGTGGGCTTTTACTTAATTATTGCAGAGAAAATCAGGCGAAAAACACGGGCCGCTGTTCTCTGCACTCTCTCTCTCTGACGTGTTAATTCTTGGCTTATTTGTAGGTGGAAAGAAATGCAGAGGAGAATATATAGTATACTCTGTCATGTTCATTTGTGGAATTGATGAAGATGATGGTTTTACAGTGTATTTCTTCATTTATGAATTTTGACACCAATCAAACCCTGTAAAATTTGCATATGGGGAAGGGATGGATTTCATGAAGAGAGACTGAAGACAAACCTTAAAAGAACTATGGGTGAATTGGTGCATCATTTGTGAAGCAAGAAGAAAATCCAATGCCCAAGTATATATAGGGTTTGGGACTGGAAATTAAAACAAGTTTCAGTCCTCCCTTTAAACCCATAGAAACCAGGGTATAGGCTGCCAATTTTTCTAGCCTAAACAATACCCCAAAAGCTAGTGAGTTTTGCTCCTAAATTTCCTCTTCCATTGAAGTTCTTATTGATAAAAACTAATTAAGGTATGTACTCTGGAAGATTTGTTATCTGAATTCTACCCACCTAGTCCATCATTTCAATTCTTGTTTTTTCTTTGAAATCCAACCCAATGACCCACAATAGAATTAGTTGAAATTTCATCTAAAAATCAACCCTTTCAACCCAGAAGGCAAAAGATTGAATCTATGATTCTGGTACATGCTTAGTTTTTTTTATACAAGACAGAAGGAAAAGACGAAAAGCAATTAAACAAAGAAACAAACACGAAATATACATTAGGAATGTGACCCTATATTTTATTGTCCAGAGGAATTTAATAGTTGACATCAGAATTCAGACCCACCAGCTCTAGTGTTGGTAGGGTACCCACCCCACCCCACCTGAGCTGAAGACCAGATCCTTTTTCCCAGCATATAATCTAAAAATCCCACCTGAAGAAGTTGGCATCCAAGAGCATTATGTACACGTGAAAGTCACGTGAAGTGCACTGCAAAGGAACTCCAGTTTGTACATGAAGTGGCTTGTAGGTCCCACTGACTACTGACTACGTTGGAAAACAGAGAGACGAAGGATCAAAGCCATCATTGTGAACTAATAAATGCAATATTTTATTTGAAAAAATGGGTCTCTCTCTCTGTCTCTCACCAACCCAAGTCGCCTGAGGGGAAGAGGAAATCAGCAAGGAGAAATGACACGTGATTGAAAGAAATTTAATCTTTATTTTTAATTATTTATTTATTGAGTAGGATCGAGGGCTAAGTTTGATTGATGGACAGAGATGGTTGAGTGGGACCCGGGTCTTTGTTAAAAAAAAAAAAAATTCTTTTTGTTGGGTGATATAGTTTTGATTTGTAGGGTTAAAGGGGAAGTAAGACAATTAGACACTGCGTTAATCATTTACGTACGTGAGTGGCAGTGAAACATTATTACAGACTTTTCGTAAAAGGCAAATCACAGTGCACATTCAGCTTTCAGCCTTTTCTCTCTGCACTGCAGCAGAGCTACAGATTATAGAGAGAGAGAGAGAGAGAGAGAGTGAGAGAGTGAGAGAGATTGGTTCATCCTAGATTTAGATTCTATGCGAGCTTTGTTTTGTTTTCTTTTTTTGGTAATGCTCAATGTGGGAATGGATTGTTTATCATCATCTTGTTTTATTTTTATCTGTTAAGGGTATAGATTAAAAAATTAATTTCATCAGTGTTTTATTAAACCTGATTTAGAGGGAAGATGGGTCTCCGGTTCAAACATCTGGGTAAATGGGTCAAACCATAATATAATAAAAAAAAATAGAGAAATTTCTGAAAAAAAAAATCAGAAACCAGACCAATAGGTCAAAAGTTCAGCAGTCTAAAATCACAGATCATAGAATAATTGGAGCCGAGATCAGTTTAAAATCTAGGGCTGAGTTTTTGAAAGAATACAAATACAAATCCATATAGTGAAATTATAAGAATTAGCAATATAAAATACAAGGTTTTATACTGTACATATTTATATTTATATTCTTTCCAAACTGAGACTAGGTGGTAAGATGCATCGCATCTGATTTGATCAATTTTTAAAGGAAAAAGGGTTTTCTAAACAGGTTAGTTAGTAGAGAGGGTTTTTGGGCAAACCCACCTATTTGTTTCAGAGAAAGGTTCTGTGGCTGATTCAGGTACAGTTGGTCATATATATATAAAAGATTAAAAATGTCACTATATAGCGATACATAGGCATTGGTGTTTATTGTATATAAAACCATTATTTGATTTTACGATTTATCAAATAAATGATAGAAAACTGAAATATTTTAATTTGTATGCATGGGACATTTGGAGAAATGTCAAATTCATGTTTCCCCCAATGCTTAAGCATTTCTTGAAATGAAATGCTAATTTAACAGACTTTATTTGAAGTGGAAGGCAACTTTATAGGATATTACTTGAAACACTCATAAAACACCCAACCAAATAGAAAAAATAAAAACGTTTAAAGTAGCGTTTTTTAGATAAACATTTATCTAAAAAATCACCTGTCAGAAAACACCCACGAAACCAAACGTACGCAATCCCACATATTCAATTTTATGGCCATCCGTATCAGTCATGTACCCCGGCTTGTATTGATGGCTTCTGTAACTAATATGAGCTGTTCAAAGTTATAACGTTTAACACGTGGCAAATTTTGGAGGTCAGAATTGTATTAATAGTAATTTGTGAACCCGTGTTTAGGCTGCCTTTGGTTGCAGTGCAAATTTGCACTGATTCAAAACTATAATAGTACAAATGGTTTGGGTGCATATTCTGATGTAATTTTGTTTCAAATTTTAAGACCTGAAGCAGAATAAACCACTGTTTTCAAAACCGGACCAGCCCAGATGGTTGGACCGGAAAAACTGGGAATCGATCATCTCATTGGTTCCGTTTTCCTCTAAAACCGTTTTTTTCCTCAAAACCATTGATTTTGGTCAGCAAACCCCTGAATCGGCCGGTTAACCGTTCGAACGGTTCGAACCGTTTTCCAATTTTTTAATTTTTTTTTATTTTTTTGTCAGAATGGGCCAGCCGTTCGGGTCAAACGGTCAGACCGTTCGAACCGGTAACCGGACCCCTGACCGGTTCGCTCACCAATTCATTTTTAAAAACAATGGAAAAACTAACCCCACCCCCCCCCAAAAAAAAAAAAAAAAAAACTAGAATTTGCATTCTTTTCATTTGCACTTCCATGCATTTGTATTAGATTATTAGTGCATATAAAATTGCATGCAATCAAACGCAGCCTCTGCTCCAAATTAATTTTCTATGTGAAAGATTCTTAAGTTGTTTGCTAGGATGGCAATTTCTACCCTACCTAGTGGATACTTGTCTTAGTGGCGCATTTTTTTTTTTTTGCTTAAAAACTGGATTTTGGGGCCATGATGGTTTTTTGGATTTTACAACCTACACAGATATGGATATAGTATGGTATGGTACAGTATTAGGCTAAACCCAACCATCGCAACCCCCGCATATTGTTGGAAGGCAGTATGAACTTGTGTATCAAGTGTTGAGTTTAATACTATTTTGAATTTTATGTAAAGGATGATTGATAGTTTATGTGTTTTTCCCATGTTTTAATCAAATAATTGAAAATTTTGATGTTTGTTTGTAATATTTTACTTGTTTATTTCTATACACAAAAGCAAATTAGATGTGGATTCTCGACCCAACCCACCAACCCAATTTGCCCCACCCTCAAATGCGGGGAGGGTTTTCCACTTTTATTCCTGGAGAGGGTTTAGATTCTAAAATCCAACACGCTATAGGTTTTGGAGAGGGTATGGGTTGAGGTGTCTAAGGAGGCAAATAGGTTTAGAATTTACAAAACCCTCCTAGAACCTGCCTAGTTGCCATCCCTATTGTTCATGAAAACTCACTAAATGACCAAACCATGAAACCTACTATCCTTTTTCAAATTGAGACACAAAACCATAGACTACTTGTTTAACTTGGAGAAAATTTCAATACAAGAAAATACTAGGCTAACATGGACAGGGTGAGGAAATATGCAGCTAATCCAGAGGGGACACCTCTTCCCTGTTTCGTTTCCTCAAATGAGAAAAATAGGGTCCATAAACTATAAAAAGTGCAGCTTGGGCAAGTAAGGCCAGGTTCAGGGCCAAACCAGGCAATACCATAAGAGTTAGTCCCTCAGGCAGAGGCTTAGCCTAAATGGTTGGGCTATCTCAAGCTCCACTTGGAGGGGTTAGGCTATTTGAGGCCACAAATGCCCATACTCTGGATTGTTGTTAGGCCTGATTCCTATTGCCCAATTAGACTAAAGCCCAAAACCCCAAGCTCAACCGATGCCAAAGCCCAACCTTAGTTGGGCCTAATTTGGGTCAGGTTCCTCACCTCAGGTTGTGCCGTTGTATCATATCTAAACAAATATAACGTATGAAAATTAAAAACTCAAGGTAGTAAGAAAAAAGAAAATTCCCGACTCTCAAACGACCAAAGCCCATAAACAAAGGTTTGACTGCAGAAACATCTTGTATGAATTTCTTAACAAAGAATGAAAGTAGAATAATTATTGAATAAAGGATTGAAGATCCTGGCGGATAGTCTTCTATTGTGGATCTCTTTCAAATGTTTTCTTTTATTGCTGATACCTTGCTTGAATTCCAAAGGGCCAAGTGGCAAGCCCAAAACTCTCTCTCGCTCTCTCTACTCTTACCCAACTATTTTGTCATAAGGAAAAGCACAAAAATCATTAATCTAGTTACTGTAAACAGTGGGTTATTTGCTGCTTAAGCATCAGGTGAGTTTGGATTTCCACAATCAATCTTACAACAATGAACTCAACCACCACATTATTTTTTTTCGCAATTTTTTGGAGAAGAAACTTGAGATTAAAGTTCCACAAAAGTTCTGAACAACTTCCCTTCAACTTTGTGTTTCTCTCTTATTTCCTATCAAACCAGACACAACCTAACAGAAATATCATCCTCCGTGAAGCTTCTATTAGAGGAGTGGAAGAGCTCGTATCTGGGCCAATCCAGATACCAGAAAATGGAATTTCTTCCATTATCATATAATTAAAAAAACTATGTAACTAATGAATATTTAATTAAAAACTCAAGGGACCTATCTCATGTGGCAACATGGTTGGGACTTACTTGGAAATGGGAGTCAAAAGAGGCCCAAAAATTGTCCCTTTCCCATCTTCTAGTCCTTCTTTGTGGGAACCATCTAAATATTTAAAATATTCAGAAAGCAGCCAAAGCAGACCGTCCAACTGTCAAAACAGACAGCTCAGATTGGCTGATGTGGGCTATGAAAGGTCCCAACTGTCAAAACAGACGGTCCAGATTGGCCATAGATTCCTCCATTTGAAAGCCGTCCTGCAACCATCCCTCTGTGGTCCAACCAACAGGCCTTAGAAAAAGGAAAATAAATATCTTCAATCCTTTCGTTTCAAAGATGTGAGTGAGGGTGTGACCTGTGAGGGTGACAGCCATTTCAACTTACGTGTACGTGTAAAGGATGCTATCTAATCCGAATTTACGTGTAAAAGGAGGCTTCTCTAAGGATTCTGACTTGTAATACTAATACAGCCGCGTCAGCCCTACACGACCAATTCCTATTACATTTCTCCCATCAGGAAAGAGTAGACTTGCTTCCAGGAAGGAGGATTATAGAAAAAAAAAAGTTGAAACCACCATGATATGATTCTCCTTGCTACTTTGGCTTTCCAGTCTTCAAATGAAAGAAACCGCGTTAGAAATTCTAATCAACCATGCCGACCTAATAGTGTTCATGTCTCGGACCCACAAGATTTTATAAACGCAGTATCCTCCTTGTAATGGAGTTCTCTCTTTCTTTACTCCTGTTATATATGATGATGGTAATGGCATATTCCATCTCCCTCCATCCTCCCCTTCTCTCTTCATCTCTCCATAACTAAACAACTTCTTAATTCCCTCCCTCACGATGGCCACAGCTCATGGGAAACCAGATTTTGGCAGCATAGCTCCAGAATCGAAAGAAGAACAAGAGGTGGAAGATTATGAGTACTTTGGGTCCGGTGGGTGTGCCTGCTTCCGCCTCTGCTTTAGATGGAGACGGTCTAACAAAGCTGAAAGTAGTTATCTGTTGCAGCGGCAGCAGCAAGGAGAGAACACAGAGAGCTGGTGGATGAAGACGGTGAAGGCAGTGAAGGAGATGACAGAGTTACTGGCTGGACCAAAGTGGAAGAACTTCATTCGAAGGTTTAGTGGGCACAGAAAACGGAGGACCATGTTTCAGTATGATTCCTACAGTTATGCTCTTAACTTCGAAAACGAAGATGAACACCTTGACTTCTCAATGCGGTTTGCCAACCCAACTGGGGTGTCTGCGAACAACGCCGAGACCAGCAATGGAGCTCGATTTCCATTCGATGGTTAATTGATGAGCAAATATTCATCTCTAAAGAGAGGCAATTGCAGCAGAAAGCTTGTCATCAATGGAGCCCCCCTTGTACCATAAATTCATTCAGCATATTTGAACTGCTTTCATTTTTCATACAACTGAATTTGACGAAATAGTACCAGCGGTCCACGCTTTATCCTCACCCTGTAGATGTGCTGTCAAGCTTTTTGTGATTCTGTTCTCCAATCTTCTAGTTGATGCTTTCTGATTTACTTCATTCAGATTATCGTGTATGTACAGAAACACACATTCTTTATTCTTTACTTGATATAGGTGCCACTGCTGCTTTTTTTTTATAGGGTTTCTTGCATATAAGGGCACCTAAAATAGAATAGCTTTTTTAGAAAAATATCAATAAAGGGCAGACAATCGTCATCCTCCTCTCCTCTGTATTGACGCAAAAAAGACTACGAGCAGGTACAGAAGCTTGGTCCGACAACATCTTGATCTTGAAACAGTGAGATCGAGGTTGGAAGGACGATACTCTGGTTGCAACTGGAAGTTCTTTCGTGATCTTCTCCTCTTTAACAATGCGATTGTATTCTTCCCCAAGAACTCGTCCGAGTCCTCTGCCGCAACTGCACTTTGAGACGTCGTCAGAAAGGATAAGGCGAATCCAATACCATCCAAAATCAAACCGCCGGATTGCCTGCCTTAAACGCAGTTCAATCTCTGCCAAAACTTCTATAGGAAAGGGGAGCAACGACCAGGTTCTCCGACAAGGTTTCGTCGGGAAACAAACTGCATAGCAGAGCAGTCCAGCGAAAAGGAGTGTTGGGCGCCTGCGCCGTCAAAGCGGTTAGCTTTCTAGGACATGGTGAGGATTTCCTGTACTTAGCCGGAAAAATATATACAGAGGCAAAGGAGGAAGACGAACAAAACCTTATAATGTTTATGACTTTAAAATAACCATAAGGTATACACGCAAGAAACATTTGAAAATGGTGAGAAAATTAAGGATCCGTTTGCTTTATGGGACCGTTCCAATTTCATTCCCATTCTGGTGAAATAGCATTCTCCCATTCCACTCCCTCCCCCCTCCCCTAGGAACGAGAATCCATTCCCCATCCAATTCTGATTCCGAGGTTTCAATTCCAGTTTGAACCAAATAGGTGAAAGGAATAAACCATTCCGATCCCAACTGTGAACCAAACGGACCTTAAAGACAATCATGGATATCAACTTCAAACGATCAATAGTCAATACATCACTGAAACTGTTGTGTGCCGGTAACCTCAAATTAGGCTCAGTTTGAAGAGTACAAATACAAATATAGGTTTAGTGAGACTCCGGATCACCTACCCACAAGAACTCTGCCCACGTCTACTCATAGCACACTACCCCGGTGAATTGAGAATATCTCTTCCTATATAATACCATTTTAGAGGATGAGATGTTCACCATGTGTAGCTGCGATGTTATGTGGGTAGACATGGGCAGAGTTTCTGTGGATAGGAGATCCAGACTCGTTTAGTGATACAGAATACAAGGTTTTGCACCGGACATATTTGTACTCTTTTCAAACTAAGCCTTAATACAACGTTCCATGGTAGCTGAACTATATCACTCTTTCAGATTGCATGGGTTGTGCTTTTGCTAGGCTGTGTTAGCATGTCTGTTATCTTTCTCCTTACCAAATAATAAATAAATAAAACTCGATACTTCGAAGTTGAAGCCTTGCATGGACCCTTCATTATAGGAATCACACCATTGGAAGGGCATTAAAGATTTTGCTCTGCTAAGAATGTGTCATGAGTGTGCAAAAGTAAACAAGACTGGGTGATCAACTGGTACTAAATAGTTACACACGCATTTAAAAGGCACATTTAGTCCAAGTATGGCACTATTTGTGATGGAACTTTTCATGTGTCTAAGAGTGAGATTTTCTGCTAAGGGACAAAATAACAAGGTCATGTACACACTATTTTATACATATGATATCAAATAAACCGTAGGTGCAAACATTTGAGAACTACAATATCTATTCAAAATCGGTCCACCTAACCTGTAACCTTTGTGCAAGGTGGATAGCTCTTCAACTGTAAGAAAAGTACAATGACATAAAAGAACAAAGGAAATGAGAATACTGTAAGAATATGCTTTCTGGAAATCATTTTTGTGTCTGTGGTTGTGTAGGGGAGAGTTGTTGGGCTTGTCCTTTCGGAGGAAGATTTGCTGCCATAGACCGTAATTGATTTGCAATCTCTGTGAAGCTTGGTCTCTCTGATGGGTCTGATGACCAGCATCTCTCCATCAGTGATCTCCACTCTGGATCACAAGTTTCTGGCACCGGAGGCCTCAAGGTGTTGCTCACGATACCGCCTATTTGTGTTGAAAGCATGAAAATTAGAAGTAATAAATCTTTAACTACAATTGAGGGGAGCAGTAGGTGCAGTTTAAACTTTAAACATTACCAATGATTGCTCCATAGTGCAAATCTGCATATGGCTCTTCTCCAGTAAGAAGTTCCCACATTACAATGCCAAAGGAGAACACATCAACCTATGGTTACACCAATAAATATCAAAATACAAACATACTGTCCAAAGTCTTAAGCATAAAGGTGTCTTATTGATGGCCAACTCAGAAATAGGAGCATCAGAAAATACCTTCTCAGAGACCAGATTGCTGCTGCCATTTAGAAGCTCCGGTGCCATCCATGGTAGTGTTCCCCGAACACCACCTGAGATAAGGGTCTGACATTTCACTTTTGAGAGACCCAAATCACCAACCTGGCATCAGAACAAGATGTGATATTTTCAATCATTTTATAATCAACAACAAACTCATCATGGGGTCAGATACTTGTTTCATAGAGTCCAGAAATAAAAGAGCTCAGATCATCTGGCTTAATATCATGCTATTTACTAGGTCCTTTGTCCAAAATTGGAGCATTACATGAGAGAGAAGTTTTTATTATCTTTTTGGTGGTGAAGAGAACTAGATTTGAAGATTTAATTTAAAAACCTTGTAAACCAAAACTCTTATATGGTGCCAGATATTTTTCTATCAGAAATAAAGTAGCTCAAAGTATTTCATCCAATATTAGCATGCTATTATTAAAAGAAATCCTTTATTTGAGGCAACTCCATAGCAATACACCACAGATAGGAAAGAATCTTAAGAGAACTTCACCGTCTTCTTTTATTATATGCTTTATTTCCATTTATAAACTATCAACATGAACAATTTCAAATGCTTAAAGCAACTAGCATGAATGGACCAAATAAAAAGCATATACAACTATTTTAAATAATTATAGATAAACCCATGCACAAGTTTAAAACAATATTATGGGTTGAATTGACTAGTCAACCTAGAAAATGCTTAGTCATCCCAAATAATCACATTGTGAGTATTGACTGATTAGTTGGTGAAGCAGTCGGTCTCGCTGTCAATTAACCAGTTAGTTGATCTAGTTGATGGCTAGTCAATGCCCTGATAATGCAGATTTTTGGTGGGGCATTATTTTAATTATACCATTGGTGATGCTTCTTTAAATAAAATGGGCTGGGCCAGGGTTTCTGGGCCTATGACTTCAAATCATCATCATCATCTAAGCATTGTCCCAACTATATGGAGTCTGCTACATGAATCCTGTTTCACCATTCCATTTAGTGCATTCGTCATCAAACAATGGGTGCTCAATATATTTTAGAGAAAATTATAGAAAGGTACCCTGTACTTTGGGGTAGTGACACTTAAGGACCTCAGCTTTCACTTGTGACAATGGAGTACCTTGTAGTTTCAAAAATCAACACTCAAGTCCAAGTCGATTAAACGATGTTAATGGTGACTGGTAAACTTACCAAAATGCCCATTCACGACTTGAGTAGTTGAGACTTGAGAGAATAAAATTGCAAAATGATAGAAATGGACATGGTTAACGTACAGATCATTTCAAAACACACATGACATCATGTGCTCCAGATAACTAACGGAGTGCCAACGGCTGTACTTGAGTGTTGATTTCTGAAATAACAGGGTGCCTCTTAAGTACAGGTTTGTTGTAAGTGAAAGTTGAGGCCCTTAAGTGTTGCTAGCCCCTTAAGTACAGGGTGCCTCCCTGTAATATTCCCAATATTTTATATAATATCCTATTATAGTATCCTATTATAATATTTATATATTACAAAATAACACACACACACATGCACACATACATATGGTCTGGGCTGGACCTCGACACAAAACACAGGCCAATCCCAGAAATTTCCAGGCCAGGCTACAAATGAACACCCCTAGGAATAGGTTAAATAGTCTAATCCCACCATTGAACCCTGAATTGCTCTCCTTCTCTCTTGTTCCATCATTCCTTCTGCCTTCTCTAACTAGTTGATGTAGTCAATGCTTTGACTTTTAGAGGTATGTGAAATAGCAAAGGGCAACATTGTAATTACCTTACAATGACACATCATAAGTATCAGCAACTGGTCCCTCTGACATGATTATTGACCAACTAGTTAGTGAAGCATTGGGATACTTCTCAATTAATTAGTTAGTTAATCTAATCAAGGACTGGTTGATACATTGAGAATGCTGATTTTTAGTATATACTAACAGTGATATTTCTTTGAATAAAAAGTAAGGGGGATTGAATGGTTTACCCCCTAATTGTTATTTCTTCTCTATTTTCTCTGGCTTATTTCATTTTTCTGCCTTTTCCTGAAAATAGTTGGTTGATCTATAGTCGAGGACTGCCCAATGCTTTGAGTCTTTGACAACACAGACTTTTAGTGCAGGAGTGTGAAGCATAATAGCAGGGGGCATTATTATAATTACCATTAGTGATGTTTCTTTGAATGTAAGAAAAAGGGAATGGGTAAAATTGCCTATCCCACAATTGAATGCCAAGGTTTTATAACAATTTAGCATTAGAGCCTTCCACCTAGAAACATATGTCAAACAGTGCCTTCCTAATGTCATCATAGCATCATGGCGATGCCAGCATCTGCATGGATGGAGAAACTTGGATTCAAATGGATCTTACAGTTTGACAAAAGATATTTGTTTCTTGGGCTCGAGGTTACATTTTTTCAAGATGTTTTTAAGTATAATTTCTTGGGTTCAAGGTTTTCAGTTTGGCAGTTTGACTGAGAAGTTTGTTGGGGTTTGACTCATTTGAGGCTGTTTAAAAGTTAAAAGTTTGACCAAATCATAATTCCAGATCTAATGAATCTGGTTTGGACTGATTTTGTGGAATATTTAAGGAATGGTATTGTTTTTCTGCCCCTTTTTTACCACCCAACATCAGACTTAGAGTGTTCTCCTTAGGTTGTGTGCAGTGTAGTGTGTGACCAGTCAATGCTTTTTGGACCTTGTGGCAAGTCTGCAGTTGCTAGCAATGATGTTTTGATGGGCTTCGCCCTTAGAAGACATTGTTTCTTGGAAGTGGTTCTGACCATGTATAGTTGAGCATTGAAAAAGGAGTACTAGCATTGCCTCTATTATTTAGGAGCATGGTTGCTGGGGTTTGACTCATTTGAGGCTGTTAAAAGTTTGATCCAATCGTAATTCCAGATCAAAGAATCTGGTTTGGATAGATTTGGTGGAATATTTAAGTAGAAATGGTAGTCTTTTTCTGCTCCTATACGAAGTACAATTGTCACCACCCAAAGAAGGATGGTGAAACCTCAAGAAAGATTGGGTGAAGACCATGGAGATATTTAGAAACTACTCCACAAATGAGATACTAAGGAATTGGGCTGAAATAGCACAAACAGATGTGCCCAAAGTTCTTGTAAGCATGGAATGGAAGCCACCAGCACGGAACAAACTAAAACTGAATTTCGATGGGAGTTCTCTTGGCAACCCTGGAAGGGCAGGCATAGGGGGTGTGTTCAGAAATTATCTGGGTGTGGTGGTGGCACTCTGCTCTGGACCAATAGGTTATGGTGACTCAATACAGGCTCAATCTCTAGCCCTACTTCAAGGTCTGAAGATGGCTGAGCAGATAGAAACAACAGACTTAGAAATTGAAGGAGACTCTATTGGTCATCTCTTGGGCCAAAAACATCACATCAGCACCTTGGAAGCTCAAGTTTATTTTCAGAGAAATTGACACACTTGCAAGGAAGTTCAACTCTCAGTTTGGTTGGGTTAAAAGGGATGCAAATGGAATGGCGGATACCCTAGCAAAACAAGGGGCAAATAGATCTTCATTGTAATGGGCAGAATTGTAACTGATTGCTGGAGATTGCAATTTCCTATGCAATCTTTAGCTATTGTATCTTAATCTCTCTGTTATTAATGAAAGATTTTTACTGATAAAAAAAACCTCAAGAAAGATTCTTACAAAACAGACCAGAACAAAGCCTTCCTATTTACTCCTTGTTTTGCTAAAACATCTGCCATTCCATTTGATGTTCTTCTAGTCCACCTGAACTGCACCTAAGCTCCCTTGTTAAACACATAATTTCCATTAAGTGTTGCCCGAACGACCAAGTACCAAGCTTCTTGTTTGCATCCATCCTATTACCAACTTGGAGTCTCCTTCTACTTCTAACTGTCACAGTCCCCAATGTTTAGCCAATCTTTGGCCTTGGAGTAAAGCCAACACTTCTGCCCTTAGAGAATCTCCTACCCCAATTGGGCCTGAGAATAGGTTCAGCACTCTTCCTTCCTCATCTCTAAAAACACCCAACTCCAGAAGGACCTAGGTTATTAACAGAGCACCCATCAAAGTTTATTTTCACCTAATGTATAGGAGGGGACCAGTTTTACCACCCAACACTAGAAGTGTTCTCATTGGACCGTGTGCAGTGTAGTGTGTTTCCAGTCGATCCTTTTTGGACCTATGGCAAGTCTGCAGTTGCTAAAAATGACAGTTTTATGGCCTTCATCCCAATCCCCAATAAGCCATTGTTTCTTGCAAGTGGTTCTGACCATGTATAGTCAAGCATTGAGATAGGAGTACTAATTTGCCTCTATCATTTAGCATAGTTGTCAAGGCAACAAGGTGCCCTTCTGAGGCTCGCCTCGCCTAATCATCAAGCAGTTTTGTACATAATTATAAAATAGGCACTATTAAACTACAATATTCTACTACTACTACTACTTTTACTTTTTTTCTTTTCCTATAACAAAAATAAGGGTTCAGCCCCTATATTTTTTTATTTTTCTTTTCCTTCTTCTTTTTCTTCTCATTAATATGCTGATTTTCTATACTTTAACATGAACTCTATACTTGTCTTATGAATAATTATTAAGGAAATATGATTAAGGTACCTAGGGAACTACCCTAGGATCTATGTTTTCTACATAAAAAAATCCATTGCCTAGGCTACTAGGCAACAAGGCGCCCCCCTGTCGCCTAGCCTCGCCTTGGCGCCTTGAAAACTATGTTATTTAGTAGTGTGGTTGCTGGGTTTTTCCCCTTCATCATGTCTATGACAAGTGGAGTTTCTAATGATAACGAGCAATGGTGGCCGTACTATTCCTATGGACATTTTGCATGGGTGATCAGCCTGGGAAATGAATCACCACGGTTAAACTTGATGGCAATAATATCTAGAATGGTCATAATATGCTAGTGAAGATGATCAATCTTTCAAAAAAAAAGAGGGATAAGAGATATTGTTGCGATGTCTTGATTAAACTCCATGCTCCCAAAAATTAGTAGTAGTCTATTTCTATGGACTGCCAAGGAGGTTTGTAACGTAGCAGAGACTTGTACTCAAAAGATGAAACCTTATCTATGGACTCCAAAAACAACTTCAAATGATAAATAAGGAAGACAGGAAAAGACAGACACCAAGTACCAGCCTTTATAAAACCTTATCTGCCAGCTGCGCCTCACCCGGAACCCGGGAGAAATAAGAAAATTGCAGCCACTCCCTGTAGGCTTCACAGAACTCCACAAGGCTTGGATTCGATCTTCAAGGTAAAGAAAGGGGACCCCTTCAGTCACTGAGCGCCAAGGTGAAGCTCCCTGTGGGACCCGCAATCAAAACTCTCCAGTTGATTAGGGTTTTGGGGCAAAATCTCCAAAGACTGTCAAAACAATGAACAAGACATCTTCCTTTTCTCCAAAAAACCACTACCACCTGGGCTGAATACCTTCTTCAATCACTCATTCGATTCATCTCTCCATACACACTGTATGGGAAAAAAAAAAAGAAAAAGAAGGAAGAAAAAGGGGCCTGCTCTGATACCAAGAAGAAAAACAGTCCCAAAAGAGTGAGAGAACTGATTAAAAAGTTGTGAAATACAAAGTAGATATCAGCAGCAAGAAGAAGAAGGAGAAGAATTCGGCTGTGAGAGGGTTGAGGAGAAGAGTTGTTCGTACAGCTCCTCCTTCCCTAATCTTTTCACTAAGAAATAATTACTAATTTTCTGAAATTACTAGACCTTTAATTGGGCAGCTAACTAATTAAACAAGAATAAAAAAGGTTTAACAGGCCCATTAACAAAAAAAATAGAACAGAAACATAAAGAAATAAAAACAGTTGTGGTCTATGGGTTATGGGCCATTCGGTCCATCCTCTCTACAATTAAAGGGTTGAGAGAAAATTTTGTCATCACTAGGTCAAAACAAAAGAGAAATTCAGCTTGTTCACAACCGATGATATACTAAGAAACTAGAAATCAGTGACTGATTCTTCATCATCAAGAAGATTACTTGTGACAATTCAATGGGAGAATTTGGCTGGTGGTATCACTAAATTGAACTTTGATGGGAATGCGGGAATCTATCCAAAACTACGTTGTCAAATGTGTCATTTGTCAACAATACAAGTACAATATTAGATCTCTAGCGGGACTTTTGCAACCCCTTCCAATACTGGCTCAAGTTTGGGAGTTTTGTGTTGGTACCTTGGATTCTAGTTACAACTCAAGCATGTAGCCCCAGTATTGACCACCCCCAAGGGTGTATGTACTTCCAGAGCAGAGACAAGTGGATATCGCTAGTATCCAGACTCACAAGTAGCTAGATCTCATAGAATGGGTTGATATCACAACATAGCCCATCGTGGCTTATCCAATTCATGACTCATCTGGATCTTGTGGCTCTAGACTTGTGGTAGCTTGGTATCGCAAGTTGATCTTGCTAGTGTTTTAAAAGTGCAAGGCGCAAAAAAAGTGCAAAGGCCATTTTGTGCCTAAGGCACAAGGCAAGGTGTGTGCCTTTTTTAAGCAAGGAACGAAAATTCAAAAAAGAAGCAATTTCAATAAAAAAAGCTAAAAATTTCGAAAAAAACAAAATATTAAGATATTAAACACAATATTAATTATAATATAAACTTAAATTTTAAAATAAATGTTTAAAAAACTTATTATCTCAAATTAAAATACATAAACATTACATGTAAAACATAATGAAAATTCAAAATAAAATCAAGCATAACATATGAAACATATTCAAGCATGTAAACTCTTAATCTCTTTAATATTTTCCCAATTGCATTACTTCAAATAGCTAATGTGATGTTAAACATTATGCATTCCTGATTCTAGAAGCCACCTTTTCTACCAAGCCCCTCAAGGCAAGCCCAAACATGTAGATATCAGGGTCTAAAATTCTGAATCACTATAAAATGTTAAATGCCTTTTAAAAATATCTTTTATTAGGGTGAATGAATGAGCAACATTAGCAAATATGAAAAAAATAGAAAAATACACATTTTCAAAAGATGTGCGCCTGGGTTGAAGCACAGGGTGCAAGCCTAGGCACACCAGGTGAGCACCTTTTGAAAGTGCTGCACCTAGGACCTAGGTGAGGTGCATACCCTAAAATGCACCTCACTTGTGTGTCTAGGCGAGGCTGGGGCGCGCCTTTTAATCACTAGATCTCGAGATCGCTAATCTCATTGGACTCGCAAGTGTGATCTCGTAGGAGGCGTGAGATTAGTTTCTTGACTATTTGTGGGGACCATTCCAATTAGAGGTTTTCTCATATAAATAGACTTGTCCCTTGCATAGAAAGTCATCTTGGGCTCCAAGAAAGAGAACAAGAGTGAAAAAACAGGGGAATGAACTTTCAGGTATATTGGGAGCTAGGGCTTTGGTGGAAGGTTGTAAATGTTAGGACCATTCAAATGAGACAAGAATAGGGTTTAAGGGTGTGTTCTTAGTCACCCATGCCCAAGAAAGAGTTGAATTTATATTAAAATGTTACAAGAAGTTGAAAGGACAAACCTACCCTTCATAAGTAACAAAAAAAGAAAAGAGAGAAAACACATTACATATGATACAATGCTTATAATACAAGATATAGCCATACTCCCAAGCTTATGATATACGATCTCTACCCCCCCCCCTCAAATTGATGTTCAAAGATAAGCATCAATTTGTCAACTAGGAATTGATGACGAGTCTGAGTCATAGCCTCACTGAAAAGGTCAGCCAGCTGAAGATTAGAGGACATATAAAGAAGAGGTATGTGCCCAGCAAGAAATTGGTCTCTGATGAAGTGGCAATTTACCTCTTATGTGTTTGGTACGCTTATGGAAGACCAGATTAGAGGCAATCTTGATGGCACAAACATTATTTGCATGGGCCTTCAAAAAAAAAAACATTATTTGCATGGAGAGGAATTGGGGATGGTATATCCACAGAAAGATCATGAAGTAAAGCATAGAGCCAGATCAAAAAAAAAAAAAAAACAAAACAAAATGCATGCTTTTCATTTGCAATTCTATAAGTAAATTTCTTCAATTTTGTTGTGACATCAGCATGAGAGCTTGGATTAAAACCAACACCCCCCAAAAGGCTCATTAAAATCCTGCCTTCTTCATCCCTTACCACCCCTTCCACACATTCATACCTGACTCAACAGAATTGCCTAAATAGTGCACATCAAAATTAACTTTTAGTTGCTAGCTTCAGGGGGTTGCCAATTGATAATCTTCTATGGACTTCTAAGTGACACATTGGCAGTACTGTTCCATCCTCTTAACAAATCATCCATCTTCCCATCATGAAACTCCTCACACACTAGTACCTAGTATTTTAAAAGCATGGGTGCAAAGGCCATTTTGCACCCGAGGTGCAAGGTGCAAGGCGAGGCACAGGCCTTTTTGAAGCAAGGAACAAAATTTTTAAAAAATAAAAAATAAAAAAAGATTGCAAAAGTGTAAAAAACTCAAAATAAATTAAGAAAAAAATAGTAGTATTAATGAAAAAAATAAACTTTAATTTTAAACTAAAAGTTTTAAAGAAAGCCTATTAGCTCAAATTCAAATACATAAATATAACATATAAAACATATTCAAAGTGAACTTTAATTTCTCTATTTCTTTTTTCATTTGCATTATTTCAAATAGTTAATGTGATTTTACATCATTCATTCCTAATTCTACAAGTCGCCTTTGTACCAAGCCCAAACAAGTCCATGTTAGGGTCTTCAATTCTTAATCCCTAAAAAAATGATTTATAATTTTAATTATCTTTTAAAAATATCCTTTATTAGAATGAATGAATGAACAACATTAGCAAATAGGGGGTCCCAGTCAAAAAACACCAAAAAGCACAAAAAATAAAAAGGGTGCATGCTTTGGCTAAGGCATAAGGTGCACCAGCCACGCACCTTTTGAAAGTGGTGTGCCTGGGACTGGGTCGGGTGCAAACCTTAAAATGCGCCTCGCCTATGCGCCTAGGTGTGCCTTTTAAATTACTACTAGTACACAATGTGCAATTCTTACTTTATCATCACCCTCTAATTGTTGTAATTCACTTTTTCTCTAATATGTTTTTTTTCTTTTTTACAATAAAGAGCTATAGTTAAGGCTCATGAAATTGTCTTTATAATGCATGCTTTCAATAAAATTGGTGTGGTTAAAAGTTAAAACATATCATGTGATAACTAGTTATAATGTGGGACAAAAATTTCAAGCATGTATACGATATAAAATACTAGTTGCAAATGAATCATAGACACAGCCCCTGACCTTGCAAATTGGCCTATGAGGATCTCGAAGATTGACAAGTAGGTTGTCACTCTTTAAGTCAAAGTGAACAATATTCTTGGCATGCAGGTACTCCATCCCAAAGGCAACATCCATTGCAATTAAGAGGCGTTTACGCTTGTCAAGGGTCCTGATAAGAATTTGTATTATGAACGTGGGATATTTAATGGAAGAATAGAACATGTACATCATGAATTGTAATAACTATATATATTAAAACCAAAAGTAGGAAAAAGATAAGGCCTCACTTATCACTCTTTTGCAAAGCATTTCTCAATGATCCATTAACCATGTATTCTGTTACTGTTGCAACAGAGCCCTCAGGGCCATCCAGCACAACACCATAGAAAGCCAACACATTTGGATGGTGCAAGTCGGCAAGCTTGATTGCCTCATTCCAAAAATCATGTCTCTGAGGAGTAAATGCAGAAGCAACAGTATAAGGACGGAAAAACAATAAAAAAGGTGATTACACAAATTCATAAATAGCATTAATGACAAGAAACAAACCATGCGTTCTTCCTCTGATGGTTTCCCAGCAAAGCATCTATCATTGATTCTCTTGATGGCAACATCAGAACCTCTCCATTTTCCATGATACACAGTACCAAAGGTGCCAGAACCTAGTTCTCTCAATTCTTCAAGGTCACTGTTCTTGATTATCTGCCAGAAAGGAAAAGGGCCAGATATGAATAAGCTGGTCAAGCAGCAAATAAGTCCAACTGGTTAAGAGTCAAAGCAGCAAATCTTCAACCTGCAAGCGACCAATTCCATCTGAAATTGGAAAACCAAGATATGTCTTATCTGGTAATTTGGTCTTGATGTCCTGAATTACAATACAATAAGACAAGTAAGTTGATCTTAAACTTTAAACAATTCAAGGAAGATGAGGTAGCTTAAGCACCTCAATTTTGGATCTATTCTGCCCTTCACCATCATTATCTTGAACTTCTCTGTCTCTGTTGGCTTCAGAAGTTGATTGATTCATCTCATGGGCAGAAAAGTCAGGATTAGAAGGTATAGATGACTGAAGAACAAAAGCACCAACACCTTCGGAAACAGCCTGAAGTTCCTGCTTGATATGTTCATCGGCTGCACCTTAAACAATGAAGAGGAATATGATAAATATGTGCATACAGCCTAAAGAAACCATGAATATGATAGATAATGTTATAAAAATACCAAAAGATTTCTCAACTTTGGCCGACCGAAGTTGTTCAGAGCCCAAATCCTTGTTCAGATTCCCTGATGGCTGGTGAAGAACTGCTTCCTCAAATTGCATTTTTGCACCTGAATGTCCACTACCATCCCTTTTGACTAAGGCTTCTTTGCTTGTCAGCACCTTGACGGGTCTTGGAGGTGGGAATTGTGAATCATGTCGCAAACTCCATGGATCCTGGTTGCTGAAAAGTGAGTTGGAGGAAGCACAATCCCAATTATCCCCAACCACCCCACTGGGTGGAGAAAAAGCAGACGAGGCATTACCACTTGAAGGGCCAAATACTGCATCATTAGGGACCATCCCTGACTGGAACCATGAAGCTCCATCCTTCCATTCACAAACAGGTGAGATCCTATCTGTGGCATGGGATGAATCAATGCCTGAGAATGCAGGCTTACCATGCCATATTTCATCAGAAGCCACATGTGGATTTCCATTCTTTAGATGTCTTTGTGGTCCCAAATGACCCACTGTAGGATGTGGTGCTACTTGAGTCAGCCCTACAGGTTGAATATTATGTGTGTACACAACCTCCAAGGAGGAAACCGGAAGCTTTTCAATTGTCTTAATATGATTCCCATCAGAAGCAATTCCAGTTTTGGTAAAGTCACTAGTAACAAACATTTCCTTCCCTCCAACTTTAGGTCTATCAAAGGGTAATCTACTTTGCTCTTTGTAGCCAGAAACCTCAGGTGGACTTATATGAATTGCTTCCATTTTTGTGTCAATTGTTCTAAGATGGTCATATGAAATGCAAGAGTCTGATTTGTCTTCTTTTGGGACAAGGCCAGGAAGCTTACCAGAGTATTCTGCGACAGATTCATGAACCAAGGGTTGTGAAGTTTCGTAAGACACAACTCTCACAGGAGGAACATTAGTACCAGCCGGTTTGTTCATCAAAGTTTCTTGTTTAACTTGATGTTGGAGTGGCACTGAAGGCTGCTGCAGAAGATCTTCTTGGCGGGACTGAGGGATATTACCAGGAATTACACCACAAGACTGTAAATCACCTGGGAATCCCATCAAACCAGAGGGAAATAACGTCTTAAGATTATCAGGGTTGCCCAGTTTTTGGACTAGAATCCTCCCATTATCATGTTGGCTCTCTAGATTCTGAGCAAATCGAGGTATTCCTTGTGGAGGTGTGGGCACCTCAGGATCCAAATGTCCCACAACTCTTGGCCGAATCCCATTTCCTTGGTGTTCAGCCTTGCCCTCCCCCAATATTCCAGTTTCTGTTGCTCTGTCTGTTGGCCCAGGCCTCATATTGTCCTCTGAGTGGAGACTGTGAAAAACCACATTCGAGTGAGAAACAGTACTCGCAGAGCCATTCCTGCACTGCTGTATCAAAGTGTCCGAATGTACATGGGGCAACGATGTTTGGCACATGTCCGGTCTCAAAACATTGTCAGGAAAGCTTCCCTGTTGATGAGGTACCCAACCTTCAGAGAACACCACATGATCTGTAGGTGGTACCTGATGCCAACCATAAACTCCCGCCTGCAATTGGACTGAGGCCTGGGGAGGATGTAGATGAGCCTGATAAGCTTTATAATTCTGATCAACGGGAACCTGAAATACCTTATGCCTAGCTGAATTCTCTTCTGGATAAGGCTCCACTCGTGTTTGCTGAGGTTGCACAAATTGTTGCATTCCGTTCTGTTTTGTATTAACATAAGGAGATGAGGAAGCCATTGTCATATTTACTGCAGGAATAAACTGATGAGAAGGAACACCAGATGCATTATCCCGGACCTGTTGTGGGTGATCAGCAAGCCTGCTGGCTGACCCTGCAATACCCAACATCTGAGGATTTGTATAGCCAATTTGGGGAGGCAGTTGTGGATGATCCACACGATTGAAGGCTTCCTGGTGAGGATCGACGTAAGCATGAACATAAGCGGCAGAGGGTTGAATTTCCATTCCAGAAGGTTGCTGCAAATCATACCCCAATACCTGATGCTGCTGCCCCATAGAAGGCATCTGTCTTTGTAACTCAAACTCCGGTCTAGAAGACTGAAGTGGAACCGTCGTGACTGGAGGATGACCCAAAGGCACTGCGGAAGCATCAGTATAAATAACAGGATTTGGACCGCTGTACAACAATCTTGTGGCGGCATCCTGAGAAGTAGCAACAGCTCGAGGAGATAGCACGCCCGGGGAGAATGGCCCACCACCATCCCCGTGACCGGGACCGAAACTATCGGCGGCATCACCCCCACTTATCAAACTATCAGAATTCTGTGTGGACGCTGCACTAGCTGTACTCTCTTTTCTTGTAATCCCACCCCCAACACCGTCGCGAATTCCATTCACAGCATCCACATACCTCTGCCCGCCATCCTGCAAATCACCAAAATGCACAAGACCAGACGAGTCGAGTTCAGAGGCAGAGAACAGAAACACCCGAAGCTTCGCGGATCCATCTGAAGAGTTTTCAACGAGCTTCTCATACTCCTCCATCATGTTCTCAAGATCTTCCGGACAAGAAACCGATACAAGAGCATCAAGATCCTCATCAGGGAGTTGATATTTGATGTGCACAGGTTGACCGTAGGTGTCCGTCATCTTCTGCACCAGCTCTTGAAAACTAGCATCTTTCCTCACAGCAATGATTCTAGTCTGGCCTCCGACATATCTCAACATCCCATCACTGGGTCTCGGCAAAATCTTGCCTCCAAAACTGCACAAGAACTTAACTTTCTTCCCCGAAACCGACTCCTCCCCGCCCTCCTCACTCGCCTGCTCCGCCGCATTACCTCCCACCCGGCTCCCAACATTGGAGAATTCAGCATATGCACTCGTGACAGCAGTGCCGCTACCAACCGGTACAGGTGGACGAGGAAACAAAGCCATCCCTGGATTCGCCGGATAGCCAAACCCTAAACCTACATATCCGGTTTCGGAAACCGTCGCCGGATAATAAGGCGGCGGCGGCTGTGGTCTATACCTAGGGCTACCAACGTCACGAATCGAATTCGGCAAATATCCCTCGACGTTCCTCCCTGCCGCCAAAGTAGCAGCAATGCGAGGCTCTTCGGCAACCGTCCGAGATACGTTCAATGGCCGGAGATCCTTCGGTATAGAGTTCTGATCAATTGCCATCAGCACACCAATGAAAACGTAACAAATGATTTAATGGCAGAGAATTTGACCTAATGGAGAAAGAAACCTAGGTTTTTGGAGGCTCTATACTCTAGCTGGATAAGACTAGAGTCCCAGCTTCCATTAACATTCACAGAGAGGAGAAAGATAGATGGATAGAGAGAGAGAGAGAGAGATGGGGTCGGTGCACTAGGGAGTGGAGGTTTCGGTTAGAGCTAGGGAGCTAGGTGGCAACTGACAGGCGCGGGATCCTCTTCAAGAGTTGAGTGTTGATTACGACCAGAAGCGAAACTCAAACTTGTTATTTCCCTCTCTTTCTGAGATGCTGTTTGTGTTTCTGACTTTTTTGCTTCTGCTTTCTCCTTAAATATTTACCGACTAGCGACTAGCAGAGGAATCTCTAGTTCTCTACGCCCTGTAGACTGTAATCGACTACTGGGATGGCCTATTTAGGGTCCGTTTGGTTTACCGTCGGAATTGGAATAGAAATTAAAATCCTTTAAAATGGAATGGGAATGATTTCCCATAGTCTGTTTGGTATTTACAAGAGAATGAGAGAATATTATTTCACCAAAAATGAAAATGAAATTTTAATTCCATCCAATCAAACAGTTGAAATTGGAATAACCCATTTTTTTATATAACCAAAAGGGGCTACACAAGATGGGGTACCACATCCCCAAACATCAGTCATACAAATAGAAAAAAGAGGGGAAGGAAGAGAAGCTAAACTAAGATTAACGTACTCTGAAGGAGCAGATAAAGCTTCGTGTGCCAGCCAATCAGCCGCCTGGCTTGCCTCCCGATAGATATACTTATACGCCAAACCTCTTTGAAACCCATCCTTTAGCTTGATGCAGTTATTGATGACGTGTCTTATCTTCCAAAGAGTTGGAATCTTCTGCTTGAGATAAGAAATGACTAGTTTGAAATTAGGGCTGTTTATGGGTTGGGTTGGGTCAGTTTATTGATGTTTTTCCAATTGATTCGACTTGGTCGAATTACCTGAGATAGAATTCAAAACCGACCCAGTGTTAAGCAAAACCAACCTGGTCGGTTTGAGTCGGGTTAGGTCGGTTTTAGCTCTAAGTTCATCCATGCCCCCCATGGCCACCTAGTTTTCTGGAAATATATTTAAAACTGAAATATATATTTTAGAAATATATATATATATATATATATAAACAAAAATATACATACAAATATATTGGAATATATATTTTATGGAAATATATATATGACATATTTCATAATATATATTTTTTAGATATAGATATTGGAATATATATTTTTAGATATTTTAGGTTTTAGTTAAGTGGGAACTAAGTCGGTTCGGTTCTGGTCAATTTCGATTCACACAAGAAAACTGAAACCGACCCGAACCATCGATTTATAAATTTATACAACCCGAAACCGACTAGTGCTGATGAAAACCCGACCAACTCAAATTGGGTCGATCCAAATTGATCGGTTTGGTCGGATTGGACCTTCCTATGAATAGCCCTATTTAAAATCACCTTCGATAAAGATGGAATAATCTCTAAAATTCAAGGCCAAATTATACGCTTCTAAGTTTTTGCAATGTTAATTGAAACAATGCCAAACTTATAAGCCTTAATTCCAGACCCTTATTCCCACGAATTGGAATTGGAATAATTCAGTTGGAATTGAATTCCTGGGTTTCAAGGAATCCAAAGAGGGAAAGGAGTCAAGAAGGCACGTGAGATGTCGCATGCAGAGAGGGTGAAGTGAAACGGTTAATGGAGAGTTGACACGTGTGCATGGGTGGGTGTGAAATGAGACAGGCTTTTGGTCTTTTGGGCTTGAGATTGTTGGACTCGGATGAGCTTAGTTTTTGTTTGGTTCGTGTTGGGCTCTAGAGCTTTATTTATTAGTGTGTTTTGGACCAATAGAGTGGAGTTTTGGAATGGAACGGAACCCTAGGTCTTTTGCGTTATTTTTTGCTTTTGTTTTTGTTAGGGTTTATTTGTCTGAATTAATTGATTTCGGTTTTTGTTTGTATTCTTTCATATTTAAGTTTATCTCTACGTTACGTGGCTAGCTAATTAATAGT
Source organism: Nelumbo nucifera (assembly GCF_055504915.1). Classification (NCBI taxonomy): domain Eukaryota; kingdom Viridiplantae; phylum Streptophyta; class Magnoliopsida; order Proteales; family Nelumbonaceae; genus Nelumbo; species Nelumbo nucifera. The sequence goes on along the minus strand of NC_142656.1, from coordinate 18,478,810 downwards.
ATTGAAAGCAAACAATTGAGCTATATTTGGATAACGTTTTGCCTTCTTGCTTTCGGCTGTGTGAAAGAAAAATGAGCCAAAAAGTGTTTGGACATTTGGTAAGAACTTGAATCTGCCACCCATCTGACCACACAGTACCCACAAGACATTTCAGTCCCACATTTTGGGAATATCTCTTATACCAGTATGTTATCAATGAGGGGAGATATTCTTAATACGTGGCTGTAGTGTCTTGTGGGTTGTGGGTAATAGACCTGAACTCGTTGGTAAAAGTTGCTTTTTAAGACATAAAACTTTAAAGTCAAAACACTTTAACCTCCAAAATCACAAAAGTTTCAACTTTTTGGGCTTTAAAATCCTTTACTTTCGACCAAATGAGAAAGAAAAAAGTTTTGGTGCTTTTAAAACACAAATTTAGCATTTTTCTAATTTTTCTTAATATTTTAATTTTTTATTTCCAATATTACAAAAAAAAATTGAAGAAAATGGCCCCTACTGATAGGCAACATTGCCTTTTTGGTCACCATATTTCATTAGCAGTAAGATACATAATGATATATTGGAAATTAATTTTGTATTCTGTGAGTTTTTTAAAAACCGGTAGATATAACCATTTTAAATGATTAACAAAATTCTTACAAAAAAATCAGTTTTAATATTTTAACTTGCTTAAAAGATGCCTAACCACTAAAAAACAACACTTTTGGCTGTTTGAAATGGCTGAAATTTTACTTAATTAAATGATTTACTGTTTTGTCTTGGGAGAATGACTGTTCAGCCCACCTCAGAATTCTCAGCCCCATCATACAGGTGGAATGAATCTTGACCATGGATTGATCCCAAATCCACAGGTAGGATGCAGTTTATAGGGGGATTACTAATAGACTATGGAAAGCTGTAATTTCAGAATTCTGCAGTGGGTTGCACTGTACTTCTCCGGGAGAATGACTGTTCAGCCCACCTCAGAATTCTCAGCTCCATCATACAGATGGGATGAATCCTGACCATGGGTCGACGCCAAATCCACAGGTAGGATGCAATTTATAAGAGGGCTACTAGTGGACTATGGAAAGCTGTAATTTAAAAATTCTGCAGTGGGCTGCAGTGTACTTTTCCACTTTATCTTATAGTGGATAAATAATTGATCGTAATAAAAATTAAATGGTATAGTTAATAAGTTAAGGTTCAAGATTTTGATATGGTATCGGGCATTATGTATCATTAGGTTCCTGTACATCATATAAAGGGCTTTTAGGGTTTAGCCCTTTTTCAGGGGTAGGTCTGCATAAGACTGATCCCCCCTAACCATTTTTTTAAACAAAAATTAAGAAAAAAGAAATATATGTGAATCTGAACACACATATTCATGGTATTGTGTATGAATATTTGAACGTTGAATATATTAATCAACCTAACTTCAGCTTCGGTCATTGGGGAACTCGCAACTTCTAAATAACTTATTCTCCAAAGCAATAAATCATTCAATTCAGCCATTTCAGCTGTTCTCAAAAAGCAACTAACATATAAACTTGCAAATTATCATATACCATGATTTATTACAAAGTAAGGTAGTTGAGGTGAATGAGGCATACTTTCATTTAGATAAATTTTTGGATATATATATATATATATAATTTCAATAGTGATTGTATTATAATTTAATTTCAGAATATTCTTTATATTCCAGATTATATTAATTTCTCTCTTTAGCATTTTAATCTTTAGGACTAGTGTTTTCAATCCATCATTGACTTGGCTGGTTGGACCAGTTAATCAATATCTAACCTACTAGGCTACTAGTTACAAAAGAAAAAAAGTCAATTTGGTCCACAACTTGTTGACCTAGACAGATAGATGGTTGAATTGTTGACCCATTTAACCCATTCAATGGGTTTCCAGTTTTCTTTGTATTATTTAAAAAAATATTTTTTTTTGTATTATTTTATTAATTATTACATTCATTTTTTGGATAATATATAGAAAATAGAAAATAAATTCCAAGGTTTTAAAAAACAACCGGGGACCAAAACTGTTTTGGCCACTGGTTTTTGGGTCAACGGTTCAGCTATCTGATTCGAACAGATAACCCGCTCCAATTAAAATATAAAAATAATTAAAATAAAAAAATGGTAAAAAACCATTGAACGGGCCAATGGTTCGACCACCTAGGTCAGTAGGTTGCTGACCAATTCAATAGTCTTAGGCTAAGAACCGGGTTCGGGGTAAAATGGAATAGATTGCTTGGATGATTACCGGGCAAAACGGTTTGACCATCTAGGTCAATGGCAGTTCGAAAACATTGATAAATTCGTAAAAAATGCATAAGCTACATACTTATGTTCATTTAACTCAGCCCAAATCTCCTCCAACAAAAACCATTACAACGAGTTTCAACATGATCTGCTTCCAGCATTCACACATCTTATACATGGTGAGTCCCAGTCTTACAGTGAGATGTGTGAATAGAGATCATGTTGGCACGTATTGCCATACTGGAATGGTCTTTGCATTGGGAGGATATCCCAATTCCATTCGACTATACTTTAGGCTTAGTTTGGAAGGAGTACAAATACAAATATGTACTGTGCAAATACATATATACAAAATACAGGGTTTTGCACATTTGTATTTGTATTCCTTCCAAACTGAGCCTTATGCTGTTTTTTGGTGTAGGTAATCTTTTGATTATGACCAAATTGCTCTATGGGGCCCAAATCAATTTAAGCTCTATCCTTCATGTTGCATTCAAGTTGCCATCGCAGAGAATATTTACAAGCTGAGAGGTAAGGGGACCAAATGTCCATGGATTCCACCAGCTCAACAACCCCCTCAACCAAACCTGTCAAATTGCAGACCAAAAACCTTTAACTATTAGCAGAAGGATGCCTACTTTTTATCTTGTTGAGTATTTAAAAGGCCATGATTTACCTTTGGGAGTCATAGTGAAAATAGGGTAATATCATATATAGCCGATTGGAGAATTATAATTGGCCATAACATCTGAAAATAGCATAGGTTTGCAAATCGGGTTACCTAATTTAAAGAATTTCAATTATTTTGGGCTTGGATTAGGACTCGGGCTGAATGAAATTTTAACAAATTCCCAACCCAATCTGACCCAAATTGCATCCCTGCAATAACATTTAATTCGTGGCCTTAAAGACAGGTTTTCTTTCTTTTCTCTTTTTTATCTAAAGAACTTAATACCTTAATGGATGGTGCAAATTTGAGGACAAACAAGCATATCATGCAAATCAATACTCTAGATATGCAAATTCAAAGTTTATAATCTTTTTCTTTTGAATCTAAGTTTACTAAATTTATAAAAAACGATATTTTGAACCTTGGGTTATAGTATGGCAGAGAGATTATAGTAGTCGATCATCTCATTCTTTTACGGGGATGGGGGTTATAGCAAAACTTTTATTTGACAAGGGCAAAGTAATGTTGAAGTGATAAAGGTGAGATGTTGACTCGTAGATAAATATGTATGTTATTGCATCAACAAAAGCCTATTTATCTATCTATATATATAATTGGATGGTCCATGTAGCATGTCTCTCTTTTGAAAGAAGCTATTATCTATTTTTTTTCATTTTTTTCTTTTTTCTTATTTTCTTTTGTTTTAAAAATATAAAACAGTACTTATTGCTTATCTTAATTAGATTGATAAAGTCGTACCTATTAGAGAGAGACTTTTGTGTTTTTCAAAGCCTTGTATTTTAATGGGTAAAATACAAAAAACTTCCCCTGAAATTTCTAATAATCATAAAAACCTCCCTTCCATCAATGACCAAGACAAAAACGTGTATAATTACATTTTTACCCTCAGGTGTCGTCAAATCAATTTGCAAAATTCTGTATTTGCCCTTAATAACCCTACCAGTTACACGGTGATATTACTCGATATATTCCACCATCCATTTTTCTAGCAACTGTACTCCACCGGAGACAATCATTTTTCACCATTCTTCATCGGAGACTATTATTCTGTTTATTCTTTGAGAAACCAAACCATTTTTCACTCTCTGAGAATCCAGAACTTTCTTCATCGGAGACTATCCCTTTCTTCATCAGAGACTATTATTTTGTTCATTCTTTGAGAAATCAAACCATTTTTCACTCTTTGAGAATTCAAAACTTTCTTCACCAGAGACTATCAATGTTGTTCATCGGAGACTATTTTGTTGTTCATTCTCTGAGAATACAAACGGTTCTTCACTGGAGATCTCCATTCTTTCTTTATTCTTCACTGGAGACTATTGTGCTTTATACAACCACACTGGTACCACCGTTTTGGGAGTAGGCAGGTGAGAGAGATGTGGGCACCGGAAAGAGGGGAAAAAAACCAGGTGCCCCGTCGCTTCCTAGCTGCAAAACCAATAGTAGATTTGGAGCTTTTGGGTCTACTGTCTACTAACCAAACCAACAACTTTGGCTTTGGTTTGGACCCACATTTTACCATCTTAATTAATGCATCTCAACAAATGCCCCTGCCCTTACCAATAAATTGCAATGCATCTCTTGCTACAGGTCAGCTATTTCACACAACTCCGAGGGTTTTTGTTTATTCTTCTCACCTTATAAGGAATTTGTCTATCCATTCATTGACGTTGTTCTAAACGTACCCATCCCCTTCCTCCTCAATCCTCTTATCCTTTTGTTGCTAAAGAAAAGGTAATCTCCAATTCTTCTCCAATTGCTAAAGAAAAGGTATTGTTGGGGTAAAATGGAATGAATGTCTGGATGGTTCCCGGGCCGAACGGTCTGACCGTTCGAATCAATGACGGTTCAAAAACCATGATTTCATGCACTGGGCTGCCCTTGAATAGTAAACACCATTCACTACCAAATGGGTGATATAGGGACTAGGATTAGTAGGGTGTATAAGTTTGGGCCCTAACAGATTAGGGTTTAACAGCTTCCTTCATTGGTTGTTGAACAATAAAGTAGGGAAATATAAAGAGCTGGAACAATTGGGTGGATTTAAGGTTCTTCCGAAGAATACTATGGTTTACTTTCTTTAGTAAGTCATTTATGTTCAGGAAATTAGAGTTGTGTGAATGATTCTCTAGGATACTTGCTTTATGTCTAAATATTCTATTACTTTATTACTTTTTCCCTTCCTTTGGAGCTCTAAAATCCCCAGATAGCTATTGCTTTCATGATTTTTCTCTAATCCATTTTTGAAATCCCAAACCGGAAACAGTATGCCACCCACTGCTAGCACATGGCTTAGGGGTAAGGTGACTTCTATAGTTTAAATTAGCTTTCCTCAACAAATGGTTATGGAGACAACTCCTATTTGAGCAAATATGGTTCACTAATATGGAGTGGGATCCTGGTCTCCGGTGAAGTAAATTCCTCTTATGGCTTCTGTGAGGTAGGGAGTACAAAAGGGTTATGGGCAATTCCAGAAGGGGAGCCATGCTCCCTGTCTTGAAAATCTTCATAGTAGCTATTTGCCCTTCCTACCCACATTTCCTATCTTTTGCCCCCAATATATCCATGTTTACTAGGCTTTGGCCCCTCAATAAAAATTCTTAGCTTCGTCAAAATAAGGGGATTTGAAACCACACCTATTGGGACAATTCATTCAACGCACCAACTGGACTACCCCTCAGTTGGTTTGAATATTTCTTGGGTCTCACCTCTGAACTGCCTGATTTGGACTCTACACACTCCAATTTGATAAGTGAGCAGGTGGTTTGAGATGTCTAATTGGCACAGGTTTGAGGGTATGCATGGTGAGCAAAATGATTCATTTTCAGCTAATAGTTGACTAGTAGGAGAGCTCGAAAAAGGGCAACAAATAAAATGAGAAAGAATTTTGATGAAGGAAACACGCTGTGGAATATGGAATGGAAGAGAGAAAGTAGAAATTTCAAGAAAAAATATATATATATTTTTTAAAAAAGCCCACGACCCAACAGCTGAGATGGTCACTTGGCATCTATTCTAATGTGAAGGCATGGCCATGGGATCAAATTCATGTAATTAAAAAGCTCTCCGTCGTAAGGTTAGTAGGGATGCTCACAGTTCGGTTAAGCTTATTTTTTAAACTGAACCGGGGTTACCGGTAAGTTTATTTTTGAAAAACCGGTAATTAATTAAAACCGAACTGAAAATATATAATATACAATGCATATTTATTAATTTATAATGTATAGAAAATATATATATATATATATATATATATAATATACATAAATATACATAATATATATAAATATATATATATACCGATCGGTTCAGTTAATCGTCAGTTTTCTATTTTGGTTAACCGAAATCAAACCGGTACCTTTGGTTTTTTAAAATACCAAACCAAAACTGAACCGAACTGACAAGTTCGGTTAACCGAATTTTCGGTTCGGTTTTGGTTCATTTTTTCAGTTGGTTCGATTTTTCGATTTTTCTTGCTCACCCCTAAAGGTTAGTGGACTTTACACGCACCCTACTTTGTATCCGATACAACCTAGATTTGAGAATTATTTATAATATTTTCTATTTTATTTGAGAATTATTTATAATATTTTCCAATAATCCAATCTCATTATAATTTTTATCTCCAATTTTATCATTTTATTAATTGAAGTCCATTGTATTATTTTTTGTACACATTAAATTTGAAATGAAATAAAAATTTCACAAATTTATCTAACCTATTGTCTATTATTCATGCGACCACCTTTAATCCGTGCTGTGTCGTCCTACATTACATGTCTACTAGCAACCTCCTTGTTGTATTTGCTATCATTGTTGTTTCTACTAGAAACATGTTTAACAATGATTAGAATCATTGTTGTTTCTGCCTAAAAACTTCATTATGGCATTTCTACAAACAGCTTCTGGCACATGCATTTTTAAGTTTTGTCCATGGTTTTCAAAACTGGACCGGACGGTCGGACTGGAAAAATTGGGAACCGGTCACCCTTTTCACCAAAACTAGATTTTTGCCAAAAAATATTGATTTGTTCAACAAACCGTTGACCTGGGCATTCGAATCGTTCAACGGTTTTGACCGTTTTCTAATTTTTTTGTCAGAATGGACCGACCATTCGATTTGAATAATCAGACCGTTTGACCTAGGAACCAAATCCCTAACCGGTTCATTATCCAAATCGATTTTAAAAACCTTGGTTTTGTCTGTTTCTAATTATAAATAATCTCAAATTACAGTTGTATAACAATTTGTACTGATCTAGATAAAAAAAGCAATGGTAATAAACACAATCTTATTCTCCAAAAAATAAACTAAGCAATAAATTATTCAATTCAGCCACTTCATTCAGCTGTTATCCAAAAGCAACCAAGACATAAACTTTCAACTCTTCATATTCATAGCTAAGGTGCTTGAAAGATGCCTACTTGTATTTGGATAATTTTTTTTTGGACATATAATACATGATTTTTCATGAAAACTTTAGCATCTGGTTCAAGTTTATACTTTAACATAAAGTGGACGACAAAGAGTAGCTTATCTAGGTGTTGGACACCATGAAATATTGAAATGGATAGTGATTATATTATAATTTAATATCAGAATATTCTTTATATTTTCAAACAATTCTTTTTGAGATTTTTATGGTGCCCAATTCAATAGTTCTGTATATCTACATCTCTCTCCCCCCCCCCCCCCCCCCCCCCCCCCCCTTCTCTCTCTTTCATCAGTGGCTCATCCGGTTGGACCAGTGACTCGAAGACCCTGTCACAATCCCAATTTGGGTCAAAATCTAACCTGCTGTATAGGTAAAAAAAAAAGAAAAAAGTATCACTTATCATCCTAAATTGTTGTACTGTTGACCCTTTTGACTTTTTCATTAAATTTTCATTTTTTATATTATTTTATTTTTTTTAATGATAAAATCATAGGTTAATTTAGAGGAGAAATATGGTTCAACCTCTGAATTAGGTTTTAAAATGCTGCTTAGAAGATGCCAAGATGGGTTCCACCTAAATGATTCATTGGGAAAATGGCCGATAGACATATTACATTCATTTGGTTGGTTTCACTTATATAGCTAAGTTCAGTTGACTATGCTACTTTCTTGATGTGGGCAAGCTTCTGATTAGGGCCAAACGGCTGGCTCCAACCCCTGATAGCACTCTTTTTGCTTTATGAGGGCCCAAACTCATTTTGGACCATAGGTTCCGCACCAACTAAAAAAATACTCCCTTAATCAATCTGTCAAATTTCACATCAAGAACCTTTAAAGATGCTTTATTATTATTTTATATGCCCAATTAGAGAGTTACAATTGGCTAATGCAGCCATATAGAAATCTGGGGAGAGAAGGCACTTGGAAAGAACTTGCATGTTGCATTTTGAAGGAGCCAAAAGAACCCCGGAAATAATATAAAAATGTAGGGTTATAAGTTGGATTGTTTAAATTTGAAGAATTTCAACTACATTGAGCTAGGGTTAAGATTTGGGCCCCTAGGAAAACTAATAAATTTCTAATCCAACCTGACTCAAGTTGTACCCCTACAATAAAGAGGCCTTTAAATGGGTATATTTTCTCTCTTTTTTATTTAAACAACTTTACACCTTCAAAGAGGATGTCTGAGGCCAAACAGACATATAATACAAATCAATCTTGGGTGTAAAGTATGGCACAGTGGCTGGAGAAATTGATGCCAATGACCCAGTAAGATGGTCACTTGCATGGTTTTCAAAATTGGATCAGATTGGACGGTCAGACCGGAAAAATCAGGAATCAGTCAGATGACTGGTTTCATTTTACCTCAGAACTGTTATTTTCCCAAAAATCATTGATTTGATCAGAAAACCGCTGATCTAGGTGGTCGAACCATTTAACAGTTTGATTGATTTTTATTTATTTTTATTTTTTTGACAGAATGGGCCATTCATTCAGTTCAAACATTCTGACCGCTCAACCCAAGAACCGGACCCCTGACTGGTTCATTATCCAGTTCAGTTTTAAAAATCTTGATCACTTGGTATCCCTCCGAATAGGGGGGGGGGGGGGGGGTATGGGATCAAACCCATGTAATTGCAGGCTCTCTGACTCTCTATGGTAAGGTCGGTGGATCCATGTTCACTCGGCTGTATCCCACTCTTTAAGACTCAGTTTGGAAGGAGTACAAATACAAATATGTACGACATAAATACATACAAAATAATACAAAATACAAGATTTTACACTCTACATATTTGTATTTGTGCTCCTTCCAAACTGAGCCTAATCCCCTATACTGTATAAGATATAATATATAAAAAAGTACACAAAAAAAAGCTAAAGAAATTATTTATTTGACAGTGAAAGAAGATGATCTAAAGTGAAATTAAGAAGTCTGTGAAGATAATGTCAAAGGGAGTAGAGACATGGATCATCTCATCCTTTCACGGGGGAGGGGTGTTACAAAATCTTTTTATTTCACAGTGAAAAGTAGAAGATAGTCTCAAAGTGATGAGGTCTGAAAATGAGAGATGTTGACTCTTAGGTGAATATATATATGTCATTACATCAATCAAAACCCACACAACAACGCACCATAAGTCATGATGAATAAGGATTTGGTTGCATAGAAATATATCACAGTGTGAATGACGGTTCAGCCCAGGGTCAGAATTTTTAAGTCCAAAGTACAGTTGGAAACTTTGGGGTGGGTGTCAGGAATTGATGCTAATTCACAGACGAGTATTATTGTACAGAGTGAGAGTTGTTGACATTTTGAATGTTTATAACTCTATAATAAAATTCAAAAATCTGCATTTAATCTGTTCATACTTTTCGGTATGTCATATATGCTTTCAGAAACTAGAAAAGCCTTCACAAAATTAGAGGGCTTTTCAAACCTAAAACACAGACGTTGTCAAATCTATAATAATGCCCTCTGCGGAGGGCAAACGCCAAATATATGCCAAATGGTCCAGCCAATACTGATTGTAATTGGCCCCATATGGGCGCCATTATGATGTTAACATTAATACTAGCTAGTTGAGTGCCAAATGAGAGAGAGAGAGAGTAGAAACCCCCTAAGGTTGTGTTTGGTATCATTGTTGTCGATTGATCAATATAATTTGATGTACAATTATTATTTGAGGCTATTTATGATTAAATAAATATTCCATAAAATTTCATGTGTGAGAGGTTGATTGTAGAAACATCAAATTGGTGTTTATTGCTTTAGGGGGGGGGGGGATAAATAATCATTGTAACTGAAGTAATTCTCAAATATGATGTGACAATGCGTATTTCTCATTAAATTATATTAATCAAACCGTAAAAACAACAACAATACCAAACACAACCTAAGTTTTTGAGATGATATGGAAACGAGGCCAATGGAAGTATTGGCATTATAGTACTAGACTTTGGATCTATGGCTACTTATTAGCACAGCAAAGCAATAGATTTTAGTGGCAAGAATATCATTGATCATATTATTGTTCTATGCTCTGGTAGCATCTAATGGTAATTTATAATATCAATAATAATATATATTAAGAATTAAATATTTATATTTTATTAACAAATTGTTGGATAAAGTTATAAAAGCATCAGGTGCTTTTTAACTTTCCCCTTGAATATTTCTTGGGTATCTAACCTCTGAACTGCCTGAATTGGACTCTACACTTCTAATTTGAAAATCTAAGTGGACAGGCAGGTGGGTTGAGATGTCCAATAGGCACAGTTTTGTGGGTATATGGTTCATTTTCAGCTTATAGTTGACTAGCAGGAGAGTTTGTGTATGCGCTATAGCATGACCCAACAAAAGATAAGAGATAAAGGGATAAATTCAGGAGGGAAAGATGACTTAGATGAAAAAAAAAAGGCTAGAAGAAAGATGAGAAAGAATTTTGACGAAGGAAACACTCTCTAGAATATGGAGTGGAAGAAATTGTAAGCTCTCTCTCTCTGGTAAGGTCAGTGAACTTGACTTGCACCTACTCTATCTCCACCTATTAATCCTGTAATGTTTAATATGTAATATCAAAACAAGAATAAAAACGAAAACAAATAATGAAAAAGAAAGAAGAGAAAACACAAAGGTCTGGTGGTCTAGCCTAATACATGACTATATCAATATTTAATGAAAAAGAATTGCAGAAAGTTATTAAAAAATGGTTTATTTTTGTCTCCTTAGAATTTTGAATTATTATCAACTCATGCGGCTCGTTGACTGTCCCACCTTCGCACGATATAGGGAACTTCATATAGCAAGGATCTTGAGGTGACAATTGGGTGAGTGTGGTCAATATATTATATATATATTGAAAATTCATTTAGAATATTATTTATATTTTATTTGATTTATTTAAATTAAACATAATTTTCAAAAAATACTGTTAATTAAAAAACTTTGGGGATTCAGGTCTCCATGGGGAATTTGTCTCCATCAGGGATTGGGGTTGGAGATGGGGATTTATTTCAAAATCGGGGTTAAGAACGAAGAATATGATTCCCGCCAATTGCCATTCATATTTAACACCCATATGCATAAAGCCTTAGATATGGGTATATGATCCATCAAACCCGTTGCGACTAACCCAACTTTCATCTTTAACCATTAGAGATCTAGCAACCTCTTAAGTAACTTAGATTTGTTTGGTAAAATTACCATTTTTACATGAAACGTTTTAGGTTGATACATAAGAATTGGTGAGATATATGATTTCAAGGTTTTAAAAATCGACCTGGAAATGGAACTATTCTGGCCACTGGTTTCCGGGTCAGCGGTTCAACCATCCGGGTCAAACGGTTCGGACGGTTTGAATATTTTAACAGTGATATGTCATCTTATCTATTATATTGGAATATTAGGGTAAGATGCATATAAATATAAGAGAAAATAAATATGGAATGAGAGGTATTTGAGAAGTTGTTGGCTGAAAGAGTTTAGAAGAAGAAGAAGAAGAAGAGGAGGAGGAGGAGGGCTTGAAGGCTACAGCAGCAATGGAGATGGCAGCAACAGATTTCTTAGTCTTTGATCTCACTCTCTCTCTCTCTCTCGTAGGTCTATCATCTAGAGTCTAAACTTCTCTCCCAGATCTCTAAATGTGAGATCTCTCTCACTATCTCACACATATTTCTCAGTAGATCTCAGATCTAAGAGATCTTCTTCCCTTTTCATTTTGTTGTGACAAGTTAATAAACCGTAAACCATCCTCTGGGTTGAATGGTTCAACGGTCAAACCATCCGGGTTAGTGGTTTGTTGACTTATTCAACGGTTTTTGACTAGATACTAGGTTTGGGGTAAAACGGAACCGGTCGCCTAAACGATTTCCGGTCTGAATGGTCCGACTGTCTGGGTCAACGACAGTTCGAAAACATTGTATGATTTTCAGTTTGTCACATCACATATGAGAGTCACTTGGCTAGAATGCTTAGTACTATTGTTGTTTCTACTAGAAATATGAATTTGAAATTTTTGTATGCACATTCATTTTTAAGATATGCCTATTTTAGTTATAAACAACCTCAAATAATAGTTTTATGACAATTTGTATTGATGAACCCAAAAATGTTTAGGTAGAAACAGGAATAATAACGAACACAACCTTATTCGCCAAAAAACAAAACAATAAGGGTCCCTTTGGTTTGCAGTCAGGATTGGAATTGGAATGTATTTCCAACGCTTACTTGGTTCAAACGAGAACCGGAGTTGGATTCCAATCGTTTCGTTTTGGTTCATTTGGAGTCAAAATTAGAATCAATTAAAAATTTTCAATTTTGTATAAGTTTACTAATATTTATTGTTATTATTATTATTTAATAATTAATATCTTAGTGTTTGCTATTAATTTATAAATATTTTATTAATATACTATTATTTTGTTATTTTATTCATTATTATTTTCTTATTAATTTATTACTATTATATTTTTATTATTAATTTACTAATATTTTAATAATATTAGGGTTTGGAGGTATTTTGTCAAGAATCCTTTACTTCTTAATAGACTCTAGAATAGAAATCCTATTCTCAAGGGGGGAGCCTGGTATGACCATTTTCCCATATAGGAGAATCCCACTTCGCCAAAAAACGGGAATTGAAATCCCATTTTGAACAAATACTTTTTCAATTCCAATTTCAAGGACTTATTTCAAGAGACCAAATACAAGCTAAATTAATCAATTCAGTCATTTCAACTGTTATCAAAAAGCAATCAAGACATGAGCTTTCAACTCATCATATACCGTGTACTAAGGTGCTTGAGAGAGAGGCTTACTTGCATTTCGACGGTTTTTTTTTTGGATATATAATGGCTTTACATGAAAACTTTAACATAAAGTGCGAGACAATACTCTTTTCTAATTTTTATAGCAGACACCAGAAAGACATAATACGGAAAAGGCTTTTGACCAATTACAACTCCCTATGAATTTTGACGAGAACTCATCTGATTGGTTACCACCTTTATGATTTCGGTTGATTGGTTGTAAGTTTTTTTGATATCATGTTTTGGCAAAGAAATTAATAAAAAAAAAGACACATAGGTTATATAACTAAGTTCATTTGACTATGCTGCTATGCTGCTTTTTTGATGTAGGCAAGGTTCAAAATATCGATATGCCCGATAGGCTGATAGAGGCATATCAGGAAAATCGATACACATTTTGGAGCTTTTTATTTTTTTTGCAACCGGTTCAGGGGGTCCGGTTTAGGTCTCCTCCCTGAACCAGTTAAACCTCATACACCCACTGTAAGGGCATATCGAAAAGGTCCCAGAACGATACGTATTGATCGATACAGGCCGATGCTTTGAACCTTGGATGTAGGTTTTTTTTTTTATTAGGACTAAACTACTGGCTCCAACCCCTGATAGCACTCTTTTTGCTTTATGAGGGCCCAAACCCATTTTGGCCCGAGCCATCTTGTACCATTCCAGTTGCCATTGCAGCAGAATATTTACAAGCAGAGCTGGAGTGACCGAGTGAGGGGACCAAATGTCCATTGGATCCATCAGCTCAATAACCACTCAATCAACCCGTCAAATTTCAGATCAAGAACCTTTAGGTTATGTTTGGTTTGAAGAAAAAAGTGGGGAAAGGAAAGGAAATCTTTACAAACCTTTTATGGGTTCTCTACCTTTCCTTTCCTTTCCCTACTTTTTTCTTCAAACCAAACACATTCTTAAAGATGCCTATTCATTATTTTATATGGCCAATTAGAGAATTTTCATTGGCTATACCAGCTATGTAGAAATTTGGAGACTAAAGGCGCTTGGAAAAGATCTTACATCCTTCAAGAAAGGAACAAGAAAGAAACTCCATAAATAATATATAAAATGGCATAGGGTTATAGGTCGGATTGCCGATTTGAAGAATTTTAACTACATTAGGCTAGGGTTAGGATTCGGGTCATTGAAAAATCAATAAATTTCTAACCCTGACCTAAGTTACACTCCTACAATAACATTTAATTGGAGGTCTTTAAAAGGGTATTTTTTTTCTCTCCTTTTTTATTTAAAGTTTGAGGCCAAACACTAAAACATGCATGTCATAAATCAATCTTAGGTGCGTAAAGCATGGCTGAGTGACTAGAAACATGATGCTAATGACCCAGTAGCTAGGAGTGCAGTTTGGGTCAACCCAAATCCACAATTTACACTGCATTGGACTGGGTCCATTCAAATTTTGACAAAAATTCTATCAAATCCCATCTAATTGCACCTTACTGGTAACTTGGCATCCCTCTGAATATGAATATGAAGAATAGGGAAAGACTAGAAAATTCATTTATTTGACAGTGAAAGAAGATAATAATCTCGAAGTAAGGTCAGTGAAGATAATCTCGAAGTGACTAGAGACATGGATGATCTCATCCTTTCATGGGGGGAGGGAGTTACAAAAATATTTTATTTGACAACGAAAGAAGATGAGACTTATACGTTCAAAGTGATAGCGGTTTGAAGATGAGATGTTGACTGGTAGATGAATATTCATGTTATTATTATATCTATGAAAATACCCTCACAACAACGACACCGTAACTGAATAATGTTTTGGTGGGGTAGTGATACATCATTTATGCTTTCAGAAATTACTATACTTCTACGTTCAAAATGGGTCAAAAACATATACCCATTTTCTCTTTCAAAACCCACCAATACATTCACAAAATACATAGCATAGAACGGTATAGAAAGCCTTTCTAAGGGCTTTTCAAACCTAAAACACAGATGTTGTCAAATCAATATTATGTCAATACAATATCCTATTATTCTCTGCTTTATTAGCATTTAGGCTATGTTTGTTTTGATGGAAAAGGTAAGGAAAGGTAGGAAAATCGATACAAGGTTTGTAAATGTTTTCCTAGATAAAGCTATAAAATTAATCATAAGTGCTTTTTAACGTTGTTCTTGAATATTTGTCCATTTTAGGAGAGCTGAGGATTAAGGCTGCGTTTGGCACATCTTTCCGCATGGTTTTTCGGCTGTTTACAAGTTAAAAAGACTGATTTTTGGTCTATTTTCATTTGGCACATGGAAAATCTAGCTGTCAAAAGATAGAACGCTGGAAAAACACGAAAAATCCATTTTAGGCTAATTTCAGGAAGTTTCAAATGAAACTTTTCGTATTTTTTGCATTTTATTCTTATGCAGAAAGACGCACGGAAAAATGTATATGTACCAAACGTGCTTCAGACTACTCAGATCTTCATGCAAAAGCTCAATAAGTTTTTTGATTATTAGAGTTACAAGAAAATTTTCCCCAAAAAAAACACATCAAACGGGCCTTAAGCTAATCTGATTCAGGTGATTTGAATTATGAAGCACCCTGAATAAGCTATTCAAAGAGGCTGAAGCCACCAGCCTTTCAAATGGTTGACTGGCGGCCAATTGGGCTCTCGGAATTTTTACCAAACATAGCTTATACACTATTAATGTGGGGTCCATTTTAGAGAATCAAAAGCGGCCACGCTTCATCCTACCCCAACGGGCACTTTATCATTGGTCTCAACAAACTCTACCTAAATGGGAAGGTGGTTTGAGATGCCCAATTGGAATAGTGTGTTGAGGGTATGAATAATGAGCAAAATTGTTTATTTTCCGTTAATACTTGGCTACCAGGAGAGCCCTGTATGTACTTAGCATGACCAACAAAGAATTAGAGATAAGGGAGAAAATTGAGAGGAAAAGTCTGAGTGGGAAAAGGGCAGAAAAAAGATAAGAAAGAACTTTGAACAAGGAAACACCCTGTGGAATTTGTATAGCTTTTCCTACCTTTTTCTTCAAAGCCTAAAAAAAGATAAAAAGGGTGCAAGTTGGGTCGGGTTAGGTCGAGTTGGGGTCAGCCCTAATCCAATCAAAACTCTTGAACCCCCAACCCTAAAACTTTGGGCTGGATTGGGATCAGGTTGGCCCGACTTCACTACTGCCTAGACCCGTTCATGGGCCTGGTAGCTCGATGGCCCGGCCTGGCCTGACTTATACCTCGGTCGGGCTTGGTCATGTAATTAGGCTTGCGGACCTGACCTTGGGCCTAACACAGTAAGCCCGATTGTGTTTCGGGTCGGGTTCAGGATTTGTCAAAAAAGCCCAACCCAACTCAATATTATATATTTTATAAAATATATAAATAATATAATATATATAATATAAAATATATAAATAATATAATATTTATTGAAATATATATTTATAATTTAATATATACACTTTTTATCCCTCTCTCTCTTTCTCTCTCTATTCAACCGCTTCAGCAGTAGTAATAGTATGGACTAAATTTTGGGTTCGGGTTTTGGGCTTTTTATGAGGACCAGGCTCGGGCCCAAGTTATAGGCCCGATGGTCAAGCTGGATTCGAACTTGAACTTAAAAAAATCTATTAATGCAGAGTGAAAATCCGGCCTAAACCCAGCCATGAATAAATCTACTACAGTCTTT
This sequence comes from Nelumbo nucifera, assembly GCF_055504915.1. NCBI lineage: Eukaryota > Viridiplantae > Streptophyta > Magnoliopsida > Proteales > Nelumbonaceae > Nelumbo > Nelumbo nucifera. The sequence continues at coordinate 18,461,952 of NC_142656.1, read as the reverse complement.
TTCCAGATGTTCTTATCTCCTAGACTCAAGGGTTTCAAATTAATTCAATTTTGTAAAACAATATAGTTATCATGTATTAGAAAAAATTTATCTAAACTTTAAATTTTTGACATACAGTATATTATATAAGCATAAAACTTGTAGTGAAAATAATAGGTCGAGGCCTCAACCCTCAACCTGAGGTTAAATCGCGTACATACTTTTCAACCGTACCAAACCCACACGTCAACCTGATCCAACCCAATTCGACTATTCTGGGCTGAGTTTGGGCTAGGCAGACCTACTCACCTACACCCATTTACATACAATGTAAACGGGTAATAACTACTGACCCATCTGCACCCACTGTAACTAATCCATCCCAACCTGGGCTCACCTACTCTAATTCAACTAACATGGCCCAAATTGCAGACTTAAACCCATTTACATACAGTATAAACGGGTAATGACTACAAACCCATCTGCACCCACTGTAACTAGTCCATCTCAACCTCAACTATACTTCATAGTGAATCAATTATAAAATAGAGCCAAGAATCGACCTTATCACTTCATGTCCTGTACTAATCAATTGAATTAGTGGTGCAAAATGGAAACTATGCTTCATGAATTAATTAACTTGGCAGGTCTCACAGAAAACTTAAGGCAATCAACATTGTTGCAAACCAAAGAATAAAGCAATTCCCTTGGTTTTTGGTTTCTTCATCAAGGCAAAGTTTCAATGGCCAGATGGCCTAGATTAACCAATGAGGTTCGGTTCTTGTACCTTGTTTCTTGAATGTTCGAGTCAAGCATTGTTTGGGCAGTTTGGATCAAATATTTGTCACATCAAATCAAGCTACTTCACGTATAGCAACACGCAAATGATCTTGATTAAGAGGCATACTACATCATGGTTAGAGCTTCATCAAGATTTTATCAAATTATCCTTTTATTTCAATTGGTTTTTACTCTACTGGTCGCTATAAGCCCTCAAACCCAAGACTCAAATTGCCTTACATGTTTTTTCGGGCTTTTCTTTTACAGGAAATCTCTTAAACTACCCCTATAAGCTTTACGAAATGAACTAAAACTTCCCCTGATTGCAAAATCCCTTAAAGCATCTCTTAGCTTTTTTGTCAATTGACTAAGGTGGCATTTGATGACACTTTTCAGACTTCTGAAGTTTGAAAATGTTGCTTTTCAGATGTTGGAGGTGTTTAAAATATCTGAATTTGGGTCTGAAAATCAATTTTAGATATGAAATAATAAAACATGGGCCAAGTGCTGAATGCATTCCAATGCGTTTCAGACTTGGCCAAAAGTTCAAAATACCCTCTCTCTCTCTCTCTCTCTCTCTCTCTCACACACACACACACACACACATTTCTTCTTCTTCTTTCGCTGCTGCAACTCCTCCGACGAACTAGTGGTGGCGAGTTCGGGCCCTCTCTCTCTCTCTCTCTCTCCCCTTTCTTCTTCTTCTCTCGCCACTGCAACTCCTCTAACGAACTAGTGACGACGAGTTTTGGCCTTCCCTATCTCTCCTTTCTTCTTCCTCTTCTTCTTCTTCTTCTTCTTCTTCTTTTTCTTCTTCTTTCACCGCTGCAACTCCTCCGGCGAACTAGCAGCGACGAGTTCCGACCTTCTCTCTCTCTCTCTCTTTCTCTCTCTCTCTCCTTTCTTCTTCTTCTCTCGCTGCTGCAACCAAATAGTCTAATTTAGGGGTAGAATAGTAAAATTAGTGAATTTCAGATATTGAAGGTTTGATCCAGCATGAACAACCTTTTTTTATTCAGAGCCTCTAAAAAGTCAGAAAACAAATATGTCTCTTTTCAAATTTCAGATCCTTTTAATATCTTTTTACTTTTCAGATTTCAAATTTATCAAACACCACCTAACTCTACCCCTACCATTAAGATACTGTCACATTATTCCACATGTGATTGCATGTGACTATTATAACTTTTTTAAACCCAATTTTTCTGCGCAAAGTGCCAACCGGTTGTAGTGGAGACTTGGGATCGAATCCCACCTGCACCTGGGTTGGGGGATGGGCTAGCCCCATTGTGTACTTCTTTGGAGAAAAAAAAATGATTCTCTCTTTTGTGATAAAAAATGCCTTCATTATGTACAAGTGTTTTTTTTTTTTTTGTTAACAATACATAAAAGGGAACTCAGTAGCTTCAACAATAGAAACAGCAGCTACTTCTCTATCCATTGGAGCCCCTAGAGGTTGTTTACAATTCCTCCTCGCAAACTCTTCTAGTCTAAATGAGGCGTCCTTCCCTATACTCATAATGGACCAAGTTCATGCCTATGTTGTTTCTTGTAAGGAGATCGAGGGTGAAGCTATTGCAACTAATTAGGCCCCTTTTGGTTTACAGGAATAGAGCTCTGGAATCGGAATTGAAATGGTTTATTCCGATTCCAGTTTTTTGGTTGGGCAGAATTGGAATCCCATTCCCATTCTTGCTGGATTGGTATTCTCCCATTTGAGGGAATGGTCATTCCCTGCCCCTCCCTTGGAAATAAAATCTCATTTATGCTGATTCCAATTCCCATTTCCCTTCATATCTGAATCAAACAGATTATGTGAATAGGCTTTTTTTATTCCAATTTCAATTGCAAACCAAACTGACCCTTACTGAATTTAGTTTATTTATTTTAATATAATTTCTTGGAAGAATATTTTATTAATTAGCCAGAAATTGCCTAAATTAGTTAAAACCACAATATTTACCCAAGATCTTGAAATGATATTTTATTGATGGACAAGCATGAGCGTGAATAGCTGAATTTCCCAGAACGTGCCCAGCCCAAAAACTATCTCAACAGCCTATGCTGTTGGGCCCCAACAGCCAAAGTTAACCCAGGATGTCAAAGGGTCTGTTTAACATGGATTTGGCTGAATAAAATAAGATACCAAACCCAAACCGTCCAATGACCGGTTTGCCAATACTCAGCCAAGGCTATTTTTACAAATGTAAATGAAATTTTCGTCTTCTTCTACTTTTTATAGCAATCTCATTCAACTTTGGGGGTAGCGTGCTTGTCCATCGCCATATGGCCATTTCTTGGTATCGTGGCTTGTGTTGGGGCACTCAGGCGAAGGAGACCTCATTTGAGGGATTTAGAATCAGAGAAAACCACTGAAATTCTTGAATTATTTCAATTCAGAGAAAACCACTGAAATTCCTTTTCATTTAGCATCATGATATTCATCTAATGAGCTTAATATATCTTTATAAACCCTCTTTTTCAATCAATTTAGGGATTTAGAATCAGAATCAGAATGGGTCATTATAATTTCAACTGTTTGGTTGGGTAGATTTGAAATTTTATTCTCATTCTTAGTAAAATGGTCATTCCTTTTTCTCTTCTTTGGAAAAGAAATCTCATTTCAACTGATTTTAATTTTCGTTTTTATTCTTGTCTGAACCACATAAACCATGAGAACAGACCATTCTTATTCTAATTCCGAAAATTTTTAATTCCAACTATAACCAAACACCAAACAGACCCTTTGTTCTTTTTTAGACAAACACCCAGGACAGACTGAATGAGCCAGACTACACTTTGCTAATCAAACCCAAAGGGTGTTGCAGTTGATACAATTTTCTTTATGTGATTGAGATGGAATTATTTGGGATTTTCTTTAAATTCAGGTATTTGGGATTTCATTGTTGAGTTGTGCTAACTCTCTCCGTGCCCAGAATTTTTTTTTTTTTTTTTTCATTTTCTATGCTGGTGATGTTCCCTTCAAGTTGCATTTGGTTTGAAAGAAGTAGGAAAAGGTAGGGAAACCCATACAAATGTTGTATATTCCTTTCTTTCCTTATTTTTTCTTTCAAATCAAACACTACCTGAATGCAAATTTCTTCATTACAACTAGGGGTGTTCATGGGCCAGGTTGGGTCGGTTTGAATCATTTTCTTCAACTGACCCGACTTAGTCGGTTTACTTATTGACTAAACCGAAACTGACCGACCCTGAAGCAAAACCAACCCAAGCATGAAGGGTCGGTTTATCGGTTTAGTCGGATTTTATATATATTTTAAACTAAAATATCTATTTCTAAATATCTAGTTATATTTAAGTTTATTTCTTTTTAGTTTTTATACAAAATCAAAATATATATTTAAATCGATTAATATTTTATGCAAAACTGATTTTTTTTGTCAATATATATTTAAATTTATACAAAACTGAATTAAATATTGTAATATTGTATTATATTTGTATTGGTTTTACGCTTTAGTTTTTATCATAAATAACTAATTTTTTTCAAAGTTCAAACAAAACACAAATAAAATATATCAACATTTAACATATAAAGTAGGAACTAATTAATGATTACTTAAGCCAAACCGAATTGTTGGTTTATTTTTTCATACAAACCGAAACTGATCAGTGGTTTTAAAAAACTGACCAACTCAGATTGGATTGAACCGATTTGATCGGTTTAACATTTAATATAAACACCCCTAATTACAACTTTATTCCTCTATCCATATAGACTCCAGGGAATGTAAGCGGAATATGTGTGAGATATATTAAGAAAATAAATGATTTTCCTGGAAATAAATTTCCTTTTGGGATAATCATCTTGATGTGAGATAAAAACACGCCAAGGCAAATAGATCAAATCGAATTGGATGTAGGTAGATCCAAACTTGAGTTATTCATATTTGGATTCATATAAGATCATGTCCATCGAATATAAGGTGGATTCGAATCAAAATTCGCATTGGATATTGAATAGTAAAAATTATAGATTATTAATGAAATGAAAAATGACTTTAATATTACATTTTATGTACAAAATGAATTGAAACTTACTTGTTTCTCGACAATTTATTGAAAATACAACATTCGGGCCAACTTTAATGCTAGATATAATATGAAATTTAAGTACATATGAGCATATATATATTGAAATTGAATCGAAATGGATTATATTGGATTGGGCAAGGGTTGATTCATATTCATTCTAATTATAGATGGATCGGATTTGAATTCAAATTCGGGCAATTGAATACCGTTTGCAGCAGGGAAACAGGGGTACAAAAGTGGTAATTTGAAAACATTGTGATAATTTGAAAAAAAGGAAAGCCATTTCCAAAAAGGATTGTTAAACTGGGGAGCGGATTTATTGGATATAAAGTTGGGTGAATGCAAACATGTAGAGCGTAAAATGACCCATATAAATTGTAAAATTGCGTTAGTTTTGCATGGATAAATTTAACTTTTTATCAAATAGATTTTTATCCGAAATGGATACAAACACGAATTCCAATAAAACATATGCCTTTTCTATCAAAAGCCCACTTGAATGCAAATTTACTTCTTTTTTATTGATGTACTTTTATATCTTATTATCAATGTAAATATGCATTGAAAAATGTATTTTCTGTCATTTATAATGCATAAATGCAATGTTGTTGATGAGGGTAGATTTGGCCCTCCAATAACATTGTAACACATGGCATCTCGAAACAACTGAGTGACATCCGGAACCACTCAGGCAACAACTTGCCTTAGCCAAGATGATGGTGTCCCATCTGGCGACCTAGCACTGATGCCGACCTGGCACTGACGCCGACCTAGCGACTTGCCTTCACCGTCGACCTGGCGACCTGCCTTTATGCCGACCTAGCAACCTCGACCACAATTCAGGTCGACTAGAAGCACCTCATCCAGGACCGACCTGCAGCACCTCGTCACTGGCTAAAGTGACCTCGACGCAAGGAGCGACCTCACTCGAGGGCGTGCCAGCCTGACTGAGGTCCAGGTGGTGACCTGCGAGACATGCTCGCCAACAAATTTGGCATGCATATCCCAACACTCCCACGATCATTGGAAGTTGGCCTACGTATCGAGTGTTCCAGAGGATGGACGACGTGCGTGGCGGTTACCTCCGGGGATCTCAGACCACTTAGGCGACCTCTCGAAAATCTCGGATGCAGTGCGTGAAGCCCATGCCAAACAATGCCTATATAAAGGCACCAACCCCAACGACGCAGGGGGCAAGTAAGCACATTTTAGCTCTCATACTTTGTGATATTTTAGCTCGCAATTTACTATGAGAGTACTAACTTAATCATCGGAGCGACCTTTCCGGGTTAGTCACCCCAAGTCCTCTGACATTGATTCCTTGCAGGTCTTTAAATAACTACAAAGCTCAACAATTATTCCAGCTCGGCACCTAGTCGGCCCCCAACTCAACCCTCTAGTCAGCTCGGCCCTCTGGTCATCTCGGCACCTAATATGCAGCTCGGCCCTTTGGTCAGCTCGGCACCTAGTCCACTCCTAGCTCGGCCTGGTCAACTCGGCATCCAGGTCCTCACCCAGCAAAATTTTCCACTTCGGCCTCTGAATCATCGGCCACTTGGAAGCAGACCGAATGACGAGGTACATAGCATAAAAAATTGATTCATTAGTTGCCAAATACATACAAAAGTGAACTAAAATGCAAATTTACCTCGAACCAAGATTTACACTCCATTTGCATCGTTTCCCAACGCAGCCTTAACATTTTGACTGAGTGAGAGAGAGAGATTCAGTTCAACCATTTCAGCTGCTATATATCAAACAGCCCCAACAGTTCTCATTTGCATAAATTGAAATGGAAAATCAAGCAAGTTAGTAGTTCCACGGCTCCAAATGTAACTTTAATATATCAATGATGCTGAATGATTTGAAAACTTCACCATATCATCATCATCATCATTCTATTGCATGCTTGGTAGGGCTGCAAATTGAGTGGCCCAGACCAGTTTCAGGATAAATCCATACCCGATTCGGTCCTTTGGCCCATGGCTCTGCCCGAGAAAAAGAAAAGCCCATGGCGAATGGCAATTCACTCCAAGCCCATTAAAACCTAAAACTGACCAACTCAGGCCAGGGCTGGGTATTGGGCTTGTGCAGGTCGGTTAGGTTCCGGGCAATCTTAGAATTGGTCTGCTACACGCAATCACTACGTATTGACTTGTCTAAATACTCTCTCTCTCTCCTGTTTTTTTTTTTTTTTTCCCTTATAAGAATATTCATGGATAACACAAAAGAGAGAAGAATTGAAAGATGGTAATGTTAAGGTTTAAGTCCACCGAAGTAGCTTTTGTTTGTTTCCATCCTTCTGGGTGATGTTTGGTACAACGTACAATAGAGTGTTGTTGTGTTTTGGATTAATTCAAGGGACTAGACAATCTGGTGGCTCATAGTCATTATTGAATTTGACAATTTTAAATAAAAATAACAATTTATATTGATCAACCCAAAACGTGACATCAACACAACCCCATTTTGCAAACACCCCATAATCAACTCTCTTATGAAACTTTCATCATTTTATAATTCAATTATCAATATTAAATACGATTGAATTGGCTACTGATTTATAATCCTTAGAACCCTGATACAAGTGAAGACAAATACTCCACCTATGTGGATAAACTTCCTCTACCCCTGCTGCAACTAGAGGATCTATGGCATGAAAAGGTAGAACTAAGACAAATCGGAATTGTTCCCTTTCCCAATATATATGATGATAAGATGCGCTGGCCATTTTATCAAAAGTTATGCAATGGGGCCCAAAGTGGGTCTTATCTCTTTGGCTTCTCTCTGTGCTCTCTGCCTTGGATGGATATGGCTAATCAAAAGGGTTGACATCACTCACGAGGTAAACAGTCACTAGTCATAGACTCATAGCAAAGCTAAAGCTATGTTTTAAGGTTAATTAAAAAGCACAAGTTGCCTGTGACTGCAGTTGAAACATTTGACTGGAGCCTGAATGCAGGAATTAATCAATACCCTTTTGTTTTGGTTGCTTGCTTCTATCCTCATCCAATTGGATAAAGCTTTATTTGTTTGGTGGTGGTTAGCTTTCAACAAAAGCCGCCTTAATAAAGTATCTAATTAGCTCTACCACGTCACTTATTTGTCATTCTCATGGTTACTGCTCAATCAAAGCTTTTGCTGTATCCATCAAACCCAAAAAAAAAAGCCAAAACTTTTGCTGAGTAAAAGCCCTCTGAGCACTTCATCTCATTTTAATTCAAAATTCAAAAACTACTATTTTTACTTGTTAGAATAGACATTGTTTCAGACTTTCAGGAGTTGCTTCCACGGTTCTTCTTCTTTCAAGTTTTCAAGCTTTCAATGGTTTATCAATTTTTCTTTTTCCTCTTCAGCTTCAGCACTTGAACTTTAAGACGCAGAGGAAGTTTCATGACTACTGGTAATAGAATTAGAGCCATCACATACGCTTGCTTCAATTGGCTGGTTTGGAATTCAACAGACTTACAGACCCCATTTGTTAAAATGTTTTAGTAATTGATGTAAAAGACCCAAAACTATGAAGGTTGATTAATGATTATTGATTATCAATCCAAACAAGCGCTATTTTTCAGCAAAAATGATATTAATTCAAATCCATAGCTTTCTGCAAACCACCCCCGAAGAAACAATCACGGCAATTTAGATTCCTGAGGGGGAAGATTCTGGGCTACCATGCTACCATGTGCCTCCCACAAGCCTGAATCTTCCTTGAAACAATCTCCATAAACAACATTCAGATTCCATGCAATGAGAAGTCTGAAGCCTGAAGACAGGTCTTAGAACGAAAATCTGTACAGGCAATATTTTGAATGCGGACATTCCAATACCAACAATGAGTGAAGATAAGAGAAGAACGAATAGCCGTCGGAGATCAGAAAAAGAAACCCCATATTCCTTCACCCTTTCTTTGTTTAACTGCAGGCGGTAATCTCCCTCGCTATCACGGGCGGCATCACTGCTTTGGCCGGCGACAAGGGCGGAGACGATGGCAACCGGGCGGAGAAGTTTCTTAAGGGGAACTCATCGGCCTGGGTGTCTTCAACTCCCTCGTCGAAATTGAGGGCGTAACTCAACGGGTCGTACCTGAAATCCGCGAAGTGTCTCCGGCCTTTGCCGAACCGAGAGATGAGGTGCCGGCACTTCTCTTTGAAATCCGGGAACTCGTGGGCTCTCGACCGCAGCCAAGCCGAGGAGGCTCTGATGAGTCTGGGCTTCTCGTCGGGGCCGAGGGGCTCGCGACGGCCATCGGGGAAGCAACAGGAGAGGCAGAGCGAGGAGCGGAGCTTGTGCTTGAGGGAGGAATAGGAGTCGCGTTCGTCTTCCATAGACTCAGAGAGAGCTCAGGGCAAAAGTAGAGAAATCGAACCACAGAGCGACAGAAACGGAAGGGAAGGCGTATTTATAATTTATGTATGTTTGGAGAGGCGGGTGGCGAGAGAGGCGAGGCGCAAGTGGAAGATGCACAGAGGGCGGATTAGAACGTGGTTTTAGCTCTGATTCTCTGGGCCTGAATCCGTGGGACGTGCGTGGGAGCGGTTTCGCGGAGGGTCCGTGTGATGTGGAGAGTGGGTGGCTCCCTGCCTGGGTAATTTCGTCTTTTCATTAAAAATTTAATGGAGCCATCGGCAATTTGGACGTGAAATGCGGATTTTCTTACCATCCATCTCCCAGCCCAGAATAGGCGTTCTTGAGCCCACAACTTGCCACCTGTCAAACACATTAAGTATCGACAGTTGGGACCCACCATTTTGGACTTATTTTACTATTACTAAGCCCCTGTTTGGGAGTGTTTATCTGCTAAATAAGTGCTTATTAAGGAAACAAATGCTTATTGAATAAATATTTTCTTAAAAACGGTTTTTTTTTAAAGAATAACACTTATCGGAGCTTATTTCTCAAACGCACATAAGTGTTTATTTCTCAAACGCACCCTTGTTGAGATTAAATCCGGCATCTGCTTAATGGTGTGGTCCCGGCCTTAAATAAGTATTTATTTAAATAAACACTGCCAAACGGCCGCTGAAAAGTATACTAAGGGGCGGGGGGAGGAGATCTTTACTCTTTTGGTATTACAGAATCTACGGTTTCTTGGTTTTGCAAGAAATAGCAGATTTACCAGTATGAAAAGTATTGACCCGTATGGGCCCTGGTGGGTTGGACTTTGGTGAAGTGGGCCTGATTCTATCTGCATTTGGAGGTGTAATGAGCTGGAATTTCTGTACCGGGCACTGGATGTTGCGATTGGTGATCATCGGTGGAGTGGACTACAAAACAAAAGGACTGGGTTAAAGAAATAGTAATAGTAGAGACGCCATTAGATAAAGCAAAAGTAATGGGCCACAGCCCATTTTGTGGGATATAATATGGATATAGTAGATGTATGATGTATCGTAAAGATGAAGCTTCTAAACAACCAAAGAATCTAAAATGTGGTAGCTTCGTTGGACGGCCCAAAAGGGCCCACGATTTTGCATCAGTCCACCTATTAATCCATGGAGCAAGTTTCTATCCAATATCTTTGCAAAATCTAAATTAAGTTAGCTTTAGATATGATATCTGAAAAACTTCTGATCATTCGACTGTAATTATAAACATAATAACTAATTAGGTGTTATTTATCAAAATTGATGAGTGGGTTTTGATTGGCCAAAACTCTTCTCATACAATATCTTTTTGGCATCATAGATTTTCTCAAATTTTTAATATAAAAAATGCAAATTTTTAGATGACAAAACGTAGAATTAATTACACAGGCTGAATGCTTGTAAGCAACGAGTTTGTGCAATTCTTTGGTACTTTGCCGTGAGATTTGTGCTTTGTTTTGTCTTTGCTACGATGTATCATAAACTTCTTACTAGGATTCTACTTGAGCCTGGATTTGACAAACTAACGTCTGTACAAAGAACAACTATCTGGCATTCATTTATTTAAATAATTAGCCATGTCAGCAATTTAACAAAAGTATGGAAGACATATATTTGTTGATATTTGATAGGTGATCCGAATTGGCTGCTCAAAGGGTGCTAACGACGAAGTCACATCTGCACGTGGAGATGTGCATGTGGGGTGTTTTTGGGGTGCGTTCTATATGGGACAGATGTGATCTCGCTATTGGCAGGAACCCACAGCACATTGCAGTCATACATCAGAAAACAGCAGTTAAAATGTTTTTTTTTTTTTTTTGGTTCCTTGGTTCTTACAAAATGTTGGCTTGGTCCAATTTATCCCGTTTAAATGTGTATTCAAATATTTATTATTTTAATCTTATTTTGATGTAAAATGGCTTTAAAAGGTGTTAGGGCCATATCATTGCCAATCGGGCCGCCTCATGGTTGTTAACAATTTAGGGGTGTCAATCGGATTGGATTTGGTCCAATCTGATCCGGTCCAATGTTAATATCTATTACAAATTGACCAGGTCCAGTTCAATCCAATAAATATTTTGGAGCATTTTGGATCGATATAATTCAATTTTTGGACTGTCCAATCTGTTCAAATTTGTTTTAATTTAGATTGGTTTTAATCCAAACTCGATTCATTGATGCCTATATTCTTATCTTATATCAATGGATTAGATATTAGCTTAATTCAGCCCAAATCCAATATAAATTTATTATAGACGAACTAGGTCAAATACAATTTAATAAATATTTTGGACTGAATTAGTCCAATATAATATGTCTTGTTGGTCCGTTCAAATTGATTTGGGACTGGATGAGGTCCAATCCAAAACTGGTCCATTGACACCCTTAGCCAACATGTCCTAGGGCGCCCAATGTCCGTGGCCATCTCAACAAGGTAGCATGTCATGCACTGGAGTTGGCGGATAGGCCTATAAACGGTATTCGAAAATCCAAATTCGAATCCGGGATTCGGTATAATCGAATCAAATTCGGATTATTCAAATTGAATATTCGGTCAAATTCGGATATACATTAATTCGATTCGATAAATACCTGAACCAATTATATATATATATATATAAGGTTAAAAAAAAGAAAATGAAAAATAACTAATGACTGAGTTCGAAAATCTCATATTCTCAAAATCGAACTCTCGAACCTCCTTACCAGTTACATCTCAAAACCCTAACCCTCCGTCACTCCCTTCGCCGTCGTCGGACGTCGCCCAAGCAACCACCATCAGTCCATCACCGGTGACTGCCCCTTATTGTCCGAGCAACCACCAGCCTTTCGTCGGACGTCGTCGTCTTGTTGCTCATCACAACTTTCCTCTTACCTCTATCTCTCTTCTCTTAGAGTCTTAGTGAGACAGTGACTCACCACCCAAGCAACCACTATCACCGACGGCAGTGCCAGTGGTAGCGGTCGAGCATCGGTCATCGGCCATAGCTTAAGCTCAACACTGTCTCCTTCGCCCGTTAGTCGCTGCTCAAGATCAAGCAACCCTCAGGCATCAACCGTCCAGCATCACTGGCCTTGTGTTGCAACCCACGACTGCTGCCGAGAACCCATCGCATTCGCATCGTCGGGAACCCACACCTGCTGCCAAGAACCCATCGCATTCGCATCGTCAGGAACCCACACCTGCTGCCGTCGCCGTCCCCTGCCTCTTTTCTCAAGGTAATTTGATTACAGTCTTACATATTGATTCCTCTGCTAAAATTTTCAGATTTTTCAACACTTTTTCTAATGAGATAGTGATTACAGTCTTACAAATCGTCTTAGTGGTCTTCTCACAAGTCCTCTCAGTGATGAGAGAGGGGATTCACATAACAGCCCAAACTCTCCAGTTCCCAGTCCCCACTGGCCATAGCAGAATCATAATTTGTTTATTACATCCTATTTCATAGTACATTGCCTTGCTTGAACTGAATAACAAACACCTCCAAGAACCATTAAAACTGAAATTAGCTTCAGCCATAAACCATAGGCCCATAGTTTTGTTTTTCTGTCAAGAAATGCTCCCTAGTGATACAGGAATGGAGAAAGGCAGAAATGAAGTGAAGAAACAGATCATTTAAGAAATGTTGTGGCAAAGATGAGCAGATTGCCTGGTTTGGTGTGGAAAAAGATATGGACAGTTGGTCGAGAAGATCCGTGAAGAGTCATTCACTCTTTGAAAGTTGGGTTGGCATTGACACTAGTCTCCCTATTGTATCTGATGGAGCCACTCTTTTAAGGAATTGGACAAAATGCCACTTGCGTCATTGGCATTTTTCATTGAGTATATTGCAAATGAGTTGGGTCACATATTTCGAGAAAGTTGGGTTGCTGTCTTTCAAGAAAATATTTTTGGTAATAAAGGTTTAGGAAATTGACTAACACTACCCCTACTGTTTCAGTACTATCTTAAAAGTACCTCTATTGTTTCTGACAATTAGGGCTGTTCATGGGTCGAATTGGTTCGGTTTTACATGTTTTTGTCAACCGAACCGACCATCTCGGGTTGACTTATAAGCCAATCGGAACCGATTGAAGTTAATAAAACCGAGTAAATTTTAAATGTGCTTGAGATCAGTTTAATCAGTTTGAAACTGAACCATCATTCTCGTCTTTTTAAACCTAAGTTAAAAAGCTTTTTTCAATTTTCGCATATAGCAACTGTCTGCCTTTGTCAACAATTTTCTGCCTTTGTAAATTATTGTTTAACATCTTTTCTGGCATTGACAATAAATATATTATCAACCCTCATTAATGTAACCTCACTTATTTTATTAAGAATATCATTAAATGACACTTATTTTATTAAAAATATAAGTGAATGACAAGTTGGTGTAAGCTTTTGTCAGCATTTTACTTTTTTTAAGGTCTCTAAAACTTACTTTTTTTATGGGAGATGTGAAAAGGTTGAAGAAAAAAGAAGGGCTAACAACTACCATAACTATATATGTATAATTGTACATGATAGTTGGGTCAGTTCGGTTTTTATCGGTTCATACACTATCAAACCGAAATTGACCTGACCTCTCGGGTTTTTACAATTAAAGAACTGAAACCGACCAACACTATTTAAAAATTGGCCAATTCGGGTCGAGTTGGGTCGGATTGGTCAAGTTGGTCGGTTTATTTAGTTTCATGAACAGCCCTACTGACAATTGACTAAATCCTCCCCTACCGTTAACTCTTTCAAAGGGTATTTTTCAAAAATACCGTTAAGGAATTTGCCCTTTTTATTAATATGTGTTTTTATTTATTTTTTATTATTAATTGGATGCAAACTGCAAAATTGAAATCTAATTACATAAACACCTCATCCATATATATGATAATAGGATCCAGTTGTGAAGTTTCAAGTATCATTGATAGGCCCATCTATTTTGCTAGATTTTTTTTTGTAATGTTTTATCTTTTTGGTGTGTATTTTTTTTGTTCATTTATCAAAAAAATGTAAGATTTAAATAGAGGAGAATGATGTGAACAGTAATAGTTCAATTTACAATTTAAATGTCATAATTAAATAGGGACTAAATCCAAAAATGAGTATTTTAGTCAAAAGAAAGTTTCATAATTTTAATAGTAGTGTAAATATAGAATTATAAATGTGTTCACTTTTTTTTACATTTTTTATAATTTTGTGTGTAGAAATAATTTTGATATGTCACACTTATTTTTTGTTTAATATGATAATTATATGATATTATACATGCGCCTAAATGTTTTTCCTTTTTTTTGCAAAATTTATGTATTTTTTTCTTTGTTGCATTTTTATATTTTATTAATTTTTATTATTTATTTATGACATTAAATGTTAACACATTTGACCCAAAAGTTGAACTATCGATTTTGTTCAAACAATAAAATAATTTCATTTTTTGTCAGTTCTAAATTATGTATTTCATTTTCATTATCGATAAAAAAATTCTTGTTTATTACACTTATTGTTTTAATTTGATTAATAAAAATATCATAAATGTGTCTAATTTTTCTACAATTTTGTAATTTTCTAAATTTATTTTTATTTTAAAAATTTTATTACCTAACTATGACTTCATAGGTTGACCAATTTGATTCGGATTGTTGAATTTCTTAACCGCCACTTGGACAAAGAATGATTTTGTTTTTGAGTCAATTTAAAAATATATGGGTTTAATTTAAGCATAAGACTTAATGAGAGGGTACTAAATGAGGTGGGAAGTAATAATTCAAGTTACATTTTCAACTCTTACTATTAGAGGTGGATTAAATACACAATTATGAGCATTTTAGTAGCCATAAAAGCTGTAATAAAATGACTTTTATACAATTTATCAAATAAAGAAGTGGAGGGTAATTTTAGTCCAAAAAAAGTTTCACATTGCATTCCCACTTTTATATATAGTATAGATAAACATTTTGTACTTTTTTTATATTGAAAAATGAGAGAGTGGTTGATAAGTATTTATTTAGTGTTGTTTGATAGCTAGGTGCTATCAAACACCATTAGGTGCCACATAAGCTCAATAGTAAATAAAGAACTTGGTGCTGGGGGAAACATAAAAAATGGTGTTTCTCCAACGATTGGCTTTCACACGAACTAAGAAAACATTTATTTAATAAATAGTATTACCAAATAATGGTATTTCCCCCGATGTCTACATGGCGATGACCTAACACCATTATTCAAATAAATAGCCATAGAACCAAACACCTTCTTAATTGGCTTTCAATTCCATTTCAAGTTGAGGTGGTTGAATATAGGTGACTAGGTGTACTATATATCAATGTTTTCAAAACCAGACCGGACTAGATGATCAGACCAAAAAAACTGGGCACAGATCATCTGACCGGTTCCATTTCTCCCCCAAACTGCTTTTTGGCCAAAAACCGTTGATTTGGTCAGTGAACCGTCGAACCATCTACCCAAATAATGGTTTTTTGCCATTTTTGTTTATTTATTTATTTTTGTTAGAATGAACCATCTATTCAGACCAGATGGTCAAACCGTTCAACCTGAAAACCAGTCCCCAGAATGGTTCCTTGTCTAGTCCAGTTTTGAAAACCTTGCTATATATGAGACAGGTCAGGTCTGGCGTTCAGGTTTGGATTAATGTTGCTTTGGATTGATCTCGTGTAGTAGTCGTGTTCAACAAAACTCATGCCAAACCCGACCTATTGACATCCGAGGAGTGAGGATTAGTCTATTCTACAAGCATTCACCTTCTAATTAAGCTTTCTAGTTTTATGTCCAATCCGATTCTAACCTGTTCTAATTACAATTTGAATATAATAATTGAAAATCTTAGTGATCCAATTTTAATTTGGACCACGGGGAAGTGTAGTTGAAGCATTTGATAGATGATTCATCCAATGATCCAAAATCGTCAAATGACGTCTTATCATGTAAACAGACTATATAGGTACACTGGTTCCCAATATTCCCTTTCCACTATGATGATATTAGTTTCCATCGCCATGAAAAATGGCACCAGTTCATTGGTATTTTCTCATAGAGTTTGAAATACTGATTGGTTAAATCATTTATTAAATAAACATTTGTCTCACTTTGTGTGAGAGTCATTTGTTGGGAGAAGTTTCTTTTTTATTTTCCCAACATTAAGGCGTTTTTTTTTTTTTCATAATGCCGTGTAACTGTCAAAAAACATAAAAATATATATATTTTTTCAATCATGTTTTCATTTTTCAAGATAAATATCATATAAAACGTTTATTAAATAAATGCCAATGAAACCAAACAGTCCCTATATTATAACCTAACCATATCAGTGTTTAATACCCGATATGGGTGTGAAATAAAAAAAAAAAAAAAAGAAAAAACCGATGTTGAACCACTTTTTTTTCTGCAGATCCACCGTCCGGATCAATCCATGATGTTATAGTTATAAATTTTTTTAAAAAATTAAACTGATAATCTATGAATGGGTCAGACAGGTCAATCCATTGAATGGGTCAGACATTGCAAATCAGTTGGATTACATTGCAAATCCACCGTCCGGATCAATCCATGATGTTATAGTTATAAAATTTTTTAAAAGTTAAACTGATAATCCATTGAATGGGTCAGACAGGTCAATCCATTGAATGGGTCAGACATTGCAAATCAGTTGGATTACATTGCAAATCAAGGTTTTGAAAACCGGCCCAAAAATGGAACCATTTTGGCCACCATTTTCTGGGTCAGAGGTTCAACCCTTTAGGTCGAGTGGTCCAACCCGTGATGTTATAAATAAAAGAAAAAACATAAAAATATTTATAAATTCTGCAAATATACCACAAAATATTATAAGTAATGAAAAATACCATCAAAATTGAATAAACACAAGATAATGAAGCATATCAGGTCGGATCTAGGTTTTGAAAATCCGTATGATGCCCCATATACCATAAAATATGACCCACAAACTGCTGCCCAAGTCAAATGGTTTAGCAATTTGACCGCCTGAGTCAATGGTTCTTTGACCAATTCAATTTTTTTTTTTTTTCAAAAAAAGTCTAATCCAAAATCAAACTCAGAGCCATAACTGATTCCTAACTCAAATGACAACGTTTTTGAACCGCCGTTGACTCAGACGGTCGAACCGTTCAGGCAACTGGTTCCATTTTACCCTAAACCTGGAATCGGGTAAAAAATCGTTGAAAAAGTCAACAAACTATTGACCCTGGCAATCGAACCATCGAGCCGCTCAACACTTTTTGACCATTTTTTAATTATTTTTAATTTTGCTGTCAAAACAGACCGTCTGTTCGAATCGGATAGTCAGACCGTCGACCTGAAAACTGGTGACCAGAACGATTCTGTTTCTAAATCGTTTTTTAAAACATTGGTCTGACTATTCTATCAGGTCCAATTTTTAAAATATAACAGAATAGAGAGAGAGAGATATTTATGTTATTATCTTACAAGTTACAACCACCACCACAAGTGAGCCCTCCTCAATAAGAAGATAAAGATACAGAAGAGTGGCTTGTTCAACTTACAAGCTGCTAGATTCCCATTCCATACTTTTTCTGGAGGACATGCTTTACTTAGAAATTTAAAAGAATCTCATATCAACCATTGATAGGTGCTGAGAATATTTTCAATTTGCTGAAAATGACCTGTCCTGTCTTATTTTTACCACATGGTTGGATGATGTGGCTAATTTGATCCATATACAGGATAGGCCACTCTGAATTAGCCACCTATTGCCCTATAAATAAAGGGATCGTTTTCAACATGTTGCAAGGGCTTCTACGCTGAAATTTGATCCATTGATAGACATTTCCAAGAGAATAACATGTAGGACCGTTTTGGGCCCAAAGGCCAAAGCCAACTTGCCACGTGGAATATCCCTTGGTCTCTAACTAGAAAAACCCTACCTGTATATATGCATTTAAATTCACTTAATTACTATGATTTCAAATTTAGTAAGCTTCAAGCCTTGTTATTTGTCTTATTGTAAAAGTTTCTTATTGTTATCCACTTATGTGCTTTGGTTGAAAGTTTCTTGACAAATGCCAATGGGGTGGATTTGAGCCCACATATTTGGTTTGGCTCAGCAGAAAAATATCAGGTTTGAGTTTGGTCTTGAGCTCAATTCGAATTAGACAAATGAATTTGAATTCAGATTGACTCAAAAGCTTATATGTTCAAGTTCAATAATAACCCAAACTT
This sequence comes from Nelumbo nucifera, assembly GCF_055504915.1. Taxonomy (NCBI): domain Eukaryota; kingdom Viridiplantae; phylum Streptophyta; class Magnoliopsida; order Proteales; family Nelumbonaceae; genus Nelumbo; species Nelumbo nucifera. The sequence goes on along the minus strand of NC_142656.1, from coordinate 18,443,580 downwards.
TATATAAAATATAAAAAAATCATATATGCAAAAAAGTCTATACTAAAAAATTTATTGTTATACATATAAAAAATTTAAAATATTATATATAATATAAATTCGATTCAGCTTGTGAGCCTCATTAACCGATCCAAATTCCCTATGACCCTGATAGCTGATTTGCTGTAGGTTTTATATAATTGTCCAAAAATGGGCTTGTTATAGCTATTCTTAGGATCATACATAGATCTCTGATCAGAGCTTTGACTCATAAATATTTCAGCAAGACATATGGGCCTCTAGTGAGTCACTGCGGCCCATTTCCTAATGTCAATATAGCCATACATAGCATGGGCTCTACGCTTGCAATATATTGCCACCTAGCCCATGTTCAATTTATCAATCCTAGGCCGGGCTGATGCAGCGAGCAGCAACAAAATTAAGTGAATATTGTTCCTAGAAAAGTTGTCTAAGCTGCGTTTGGTTGCACTAGTATAAATTCATGGGAGTGTAAATGTAAAAAATGCAAATTCTTGTTTAATTTTTTTTTGGATTTTACTTTATTTTGTTTCATGTCTTAATTTATTTCATATGTACTCCAATCAAACAAAATAAACTAAAATTTGAAACAAAATAGGTCAGAATTTATACTCAAATCATATGCATTGCCATGGTTTTGCATTGGAGCAGATTTATTTGCATTGCAACCAAACAGAGCCCTAGGCTCTGTTTGAAACGATGCAAATACAAATATATATATATATATATATATATATAATACAAAATATAAGGTTTCTAAACTACCTTATGATTTAGCTAATTGAGTAACTATACCCATACTGTTTGAAAATTGACTTATTGAAAATTGACTGATGCTACCCTGTTTTTGAAAATTGAAAATTGACTTATTGAAAATTGACTTCCGTAAAAAAACAATGCAAAATGACTAAACTACCTTCGAAGTTCAGATGTTGTCGTTGGTAGGTGGAGTTACGGGGCAATAACGCTGCCTTCGCCCAGGAAGAAGAGAGAGACAGACTTCACGATGAATGTTAAATATTGAACCGGCCGAGGTTGGTTCTTCTCTTGTGCATTTACAACAGTTGGAAAGATGGTTCACAGTGTTCGTTCAGTTGCCCTAATTTACTTGTTGTTCTCTTCTCTTTCAAATCAGACCAGATACAGTGTGCATTAAATCAGTGATCTGTTCACAGTGTGCATTTACATCAGTTGGGAACATATCACCGGTTGCCCTAATTTACCAGTTGTTTTTCCGGCTACATTTACAACCGGTGATCTGTTCTTCTCTTGTGCATTTAGAACCGGTGATCCAGACCAACTAATTTAATGCACAAGGTCTGAGATCTCTGGTCCGTGATCTGGGTCTTGCGACAGAAGAGGAGAAAATGTTAAGAATGTTGAGGTGAAATCTTCAATCGAAGAGGAGCTGACGAGCGATTCGATAGAACCTCTTCTCGAGGTGGAGCCCATATTGATATTGGGAAACTCGCGAACATAGAGGAGCTGAAGAATGTTTTGCTACTGTCCGTAGGAACACAGGAACCTACTAGTGACCTAGTAAAACCTACAACAGAAGAGGAGTCCAAGAACAATCCGATACAATCTGTAGGAATGGAGGAGTCCAAGGAGCTCAACGGTGATCCATTGAAGCCTACTACAGAAGAGGGGTACAGGAACAATTCGGTTCCTCTAAGAATTTTTTCCCAAGGTGTTCTCCTCTGCGAAGCGGCGGATGTAGACAGAAAAGAAACCCACGAAGGAATCGAAGGTTGACATGGGTTGCAGGGGTTTTCTAGCTGCCACTACCAAGGCAATGGCAGGGGTTAGTGGCGGAACCAGGTAGTAATCTCGGGGAAGAGACAGGGATTTGTCGGGGTCGGGGGCATCTCTGTCGAGAAGTTTCCGGGTGTGGGGTTTCTTCATCAGTAATGGCTGACTTGCTTTAGGGTGTGGGGTATCTTTGTCGAGGAGTTTCCAGGTGTGGGGGGATTCTCCATCAATGACCCGAGACAAATTTACAAGTTGGGTTCTCGGAGGGGTGGATGACAAGATACACAGAGAGGTTTCGTGACAAGGAAGAACTGCTGTTGGTAGACATCTTTCTTCATGCGAATGAGTTTTGTCGAAATATTAATGGATATTAACGATAAGGGTAGAGTTAGTCAATTATTAGAAACAGTAGAAATAGTGTTAATCCATTTTCAAACAGTAAAAATACATTTAATCAATTAACTAAACCATAATGATAATTTAAGAAATTTTTCTCGAATTAAAAAAATTTGAAGAGAGAGAGAGGATTTGGGCGCTGGGTCTCCATTTGGGTATAGATCATATTTACATTATTTCTCTTTTCATAAATAAAAAAAAAAATCTTAAACTACTCTGTTCAGCTGATTCACAAACTGTACTATACCCCTATCGTTAGGGGCGTTAATATTCCGTCAAAATCACTACACAGATGACACCAAGTGACGTATAACAATTAACTAACTCTACCCTTCGTCTTCTTCCTTTCAGCAACTGCAAATCGAGCTTCGCCTCTGCCTCCATTTCCGTTTCCATCTCCACCTCCACCTCCACCACCATCTCCGTTCCGTTGGATCCGCCTCCATGTACGTCTAAGACAAAACCCATTTCTACATCTCCAAATCCCCCGAGCCACCCGCATTTGCAGAAGCATCAGCAAATGATAAAGTGCAGCTCCACTTTGAGAAAACCCTAGAGAAGAAACGGTCCGTCGATCTACAAAAAGAAGGAGCTTTGGAAGCTCTTCTTTTTCTTCTTCATATTACCCATTTATACAATAAAAAAACCACTTCTGTTCTGTCGACACAAAGATGTTGGAACTCGGAAGAGGATCATGGCCGCTGGAGCCTACCCGCATTTGCAATTAATAAAGTGAAGCTCCACTTTTAGAAAACCCTGGAGAAGAAACGAGCTGTCAATCTACAAAAGAAGGAGCTTTGGAAGATCTTCCAATTCTTCTTCATCTTCCTCAATCTAGTGTTCGCCGCCAGGTCCAGTCACCCCGCCTCCAATGTTGGCACCGGCACTGCTGGGTCCGGATAGGGCTCCTCACGCTTGCCCACCTCATCTTCTATGTCTCCATGGCTCAGACCCTCCTTTGCATCAATGAATTCAAGTACCGATGGAGATGCCACAAACTGACACTTGGGCTGGCGACAGAGAGGTTGAAGCAGATGAGGGAAAACACCTAGCTGGCCAATGACATAATAAGGGAGAGTCGATCAAAATCACCCCGCCGTTGCAACTTCCGACAGCGGCGGTGATCTTCTTCTTCCTCCGCCCCTTCTCCTCTTCGTTCTCCCTCTCCACCTCCCCTGCAAGCTAGTAGAGTAATTGGAACCATCAGACGATTTTTTGCTACATGGTTGCCTGGCAGCAAAGCGTCCCTTGCTGCGAACCCTCGATGACCTGTTTCGCCTTGTTTTTCAGAATGTCCAATTACGACAGAAGCTCTTGAACAAAACTATTGTGACGTCGACGGTCTGGGAAACCCAAATTTGGATTTCCATTTTGGGGCTTTCTGTTTGGGGTTTTGGACTTTGCCCTCTAACAACATTTGGTGGCTCCTTCTCAACAGAATCGTCGTCGGTTCCTCATCCCAGATCTCGTGACAGGGTTTGAAAAGGTCTTGGTCATGAGAAGTCTCGATGAACCCACAAGTAAACCGCTCATTGTTTGTCTGCGCAGGGAGTTATTTCTCCGTTCTCCGTTAGCTCCGGCAAGGGGAAAAGTTGGTCCCCGACTCATTCTCTGGTCTAATCTGAAACTTGGTGAAGGCGGTGGATAGTTATAAGCTCCGATCCCAGTGGCAATCAACCGCTCCGCTCTTGGTATTCTAGGCTCTGGTTCCTAAAATTTTTCATCTGTTCCATTTTATTTTGAAAATTTGAAGAATAGGGGAGGGAAAATCTTATTTTCCGTCCATGGCAATGACAATTGTCAGAAACATTAGGATGGTGCACGATAACAGTTAATTAATAAAGGTATAATTAATTAATTAGCTAAAAAAATTTGCCCTTTTATAAATTAATATTTTAAAATGTTCTATTTTGAATTGAATTGGGCTGACTTAGTTAAGACCCAACTCAGGTCAATCAGGTCTACGGTGATTTGCAAGTCTATGCTGTAACACCATTTCGTTTTTTATTTTTTTCACTTCTTTATTTGAACGAGTTGAACAGTTGAATTGGACGATCGAACCGTCCATCCTGTGACCCAGTCACCAAAATCGTTCTATGTCTGGTCCAGGTCTGAAAACATTGATGAAACTACTATCTAGCCCATCATGAAGTGGGAAGTTGGAAGAGATCTGATAACAATTGCTACCCTCAAGAGAAGGAATAGAGGATCTATTCTCACTATTGAACAATACGTATTCCTGTCAATAGAGTACGAGATTACTTGAAACCAATAAGGTTCAAAATATCGATATGCCGATAGGGGTGTATAGGGCAATATCGATATTTGTTTTTACTTTTTTTTTTATTTATTTTTTTTTCAAAACAGGTTCAGGAGGGCTGGTTTAGATCTTCTCCACCCCCTGAATCGGTCAGAATCCTGAGGAGAGCTCTTTGGATAATATATATCAACCGATATAAACTGATATATGTCGATACTTTGAACTTTATAAACAAATTTATATTGAGGTTAACATTGAAAGTACACGAGGCCATGAGCCCCTCAAAACACAACAACTCAGCTGAAACTGAGAATTGTCAAGTTATATAACTTGGATAATTCCAATAAACAAGGAAGAGTAAAATGTTCAAAATTTGGGAATAGTTCTAATGGCTAAATGATCGAAGTAAACTTCATGGATTTTGGCCAGATTTTGGATGAACCAGCAGGCTTTAAGCTCCCTAACCTCAACAAATGTCTCTAGTTTGGTGGTGTATGAAGCTATAAACTATAATCCTATTCCTACATTCTTAGAATCAATGTACCCTTCTCAATTCCAATTTGAGTTGGCTCTTGCCCAACTGCTGATTAAAGTTGAAGAGAACTGAGAGCCAATCAACAAGACATGATCAATGACTTGGATTGAGACACCTGTCAATTTTAGAGTTTAGGCTGAGGACCATTCAACAGCTTGATGGAGTAAAGATAGCAAAATGTGGCATACCCCATCTAGGCCATGGACCTCTCATGTATACCCCATATTCCCATTTAGGACTAAGGACCAGCCTCCGGGTCTGAGCCTAGGTTAAGCCCATGGCTGACATGAATCCCTACATACACGCACCTAGAGAGAGAGAGATTAGAATGGCTACAATTACAATCATGATTACCAGTCCAATTCAGTAATAGAAAGGCTTTGGAGATCATGCAGAGGTTAGCCTAAAATACTAAGACACCACCCCTTGTGCAGGAAAAGTTATCAGATCAATGATAGAAATCTTCTTTTACCTTTCCTCAACCATCAGTAGTATTTGATCAAAACATTAAAAAAAAAGCACTAGTTGTTGCAATTCCAATGATCCACAAAGAAGATTGAATCAGGAACTATTCCATGGCCAATACTAAATCAAGGCTAGCTGGTGGATGATAAGTAGGAGCAGGAGTGTGGAAAGAATCTGGTAAGTCTACATGTCTCATCTTATCATCTTCATCTTTTAAGCTTTTTCCCCACTGGGTTTGGATTTCCTCGTAGAATGGTATCTACACCCACCTCACACTACGTTACAGCCACACATCGGGAACATTTTCCGTTTTCATTCATGGGAGATGTTTTCAATGCACAGCTGCAAGTGTTGTGAGGACCATTCTATGAGGAGGAAATTCAGATTCATCACAACTTTATAGGAATTTGGATTTTGCTCTAACAAAACTGTCCTCACAGCCCTTAAAAGCTGTGCATTGGGATTTGGGAATATCTCCCCATCAATAAAAACATGCAAATATGGAGATGTTTCCAATGCATAGCTGCAAAGGACTGTAAGGATGATGTGTGGACAAAATCGGAACCATATGGGGTCAATTACATGATTCCTACTTTGGCGTTCCCTTCAATGTTACATCATTATTATCTTTAATCAAGTCTTATCACAACTATATGGGATCGGCTAAATGAATCCTGTTTTGCCATTCCTTTTGTTCTTTATCAAATCCATTGTTAAATTATGAACCTTCTAGATCATTTCTTTCTATTTCATTCTTTTTTGGCACCATCAACATCACAATCCTATTTTATTCTTCTTTTTTATTTGTCCTTATATAAATATTATATATCCAATAGCCCCTACCTTATTGGATCTAATTACATTCCTAGGCACTAAAGCTAAATTTGAAAGGATTATAAATGCAAATATGTAGAGTGCAAGCACATACAAAATATAAGGTTTTGCACTCTACATATCTGTATTTGTATTCCTTCCAAACTGAACCTAAGGATCAAAATTTTGATATAATATATATCTCGTATCAGGCATAACGTATCGTTCAAAGTACTTATACGCCTCTTCCATAGAGATATGTTGATACTTTGAACCGTGCTAAATACATACCATGGACGTGGATCTGGATTCGAAGACTCTTATGGCCTAGGGGTGAGCATTGTTTGGTTAATTAAACCGAATTAAAAAATTTCAGTTTTAGCTTTTTTTGTTTTATAAAATTTGAGTTTTTAGGTTTGGAAATTCAATTGATCTAAAATATCGAGTTAACCAAACTTTATTTTATATAATATATATAATACATTTATAATATCTATAATATATATATATATATTAAAATATATATAATGATAACATTTGGTTTTAATGGAAGTAATCAAAAATCGAACTGAAATTTTATATTTTGGTTTGATTTTTCATTTAAAATTTTGGTCTATTCGATCGATTTAATTTTTCATTTAAAATTTGGAGTTATTCGGTTTGATTTTTAACCGAATAAACCATGTCCTCACCCTAATATCCCCTACATAATCTATGTTTATGCTTCACTGTGTTGTTCACAACTCACAACTGCCATTGGGGAACAGCCTTTTTAGGAGAAAGAAATCAGACAATATAAGAACTATCAGATACGAAACATTAAAGTGGTTTCTTTCTTATCTATATATACATAATTCTTTCTTTGTGTAAAATCATCTGTTTGGGTTGCTTGTGCCAATGGCCGGAATGCTTCCTGGCGTTGAATGTGCTCGAAGGAAGCGATTCCATCAAGGAGGAAGCTCGGCGGAGCCACTAGGCATAGCTGGACACAACCGGACGAGGCGCACGTCTTTCTGTCTATACACAAGCAGCCATGAAACCCATCTCAATTCAAGCTCTTCTCTGGTACTTATTTTTGTTTTTCTTTGTTAGTTGGTTGAGATTTCAGTTTATCTAAGTGCTTCAAATGATTTGAACTCAACCCCAGCAAAGAACCAAGTCGAACCAGAGTCTTTTAGATGAGAAGCTCGAGGGAGTGGCTAGAGAAGCCAAGGAGAGATTGGATAAGAAGTTGAGAAACCCAAGAAAACCAGAAAGAAAAAGGTAATTAATGTTCAAGCAAACATGGTAAAAATTCTGAGGCCTCAGTATCAGTGGTTCTGATTTCTGAATCTGCATTGATAAACAATAAAAGCTACTCACCACCTCCAGTTTGTTGTTTATATGCTAAATGCAGGCATGACAGTAAAGGGAGCTTGAAGTGTGAGGATGGTGGCCATGGTTTACACTCTGTTATATTTGAAAGTATGCAAACAGAAAGGTTTGGATTGAAGACAGGCCACTCGAGAAAGAGATTCATTTGGGCAATGTTGGGATGGAAATCCTCAGAACAAGACCAGTGTGTAGTGTGCTTAGAGGCTTTCATGGCTGGTCAGACCCTTGTTCATCTTCCTTGTGCACATAGATTCCATTCGAGATGTTTGGAGCCATGGCTTGAGAACAATTCTCATTGCCCTTGTTGCAGGATGGGAATCTTATCTTAGGGCATGTACCTCTCTTGTCTGTGAAGATATCTATCACAGTTGTTCATTACAAAGAAATGTATATTCAAGTTTCACTTGTATCCCCCCCCCCCCCCCTCCCCTCTCTCTCTCTCTGTGTGTGGTAAAATCTATTAAGGGTATCCTTAGAATTGCTAATGTTGAAGTAAAACTATCTCATCTTGCTTCTAATCTTTTTTATTAGAACAAATTTTGAGCACTCTAAAAGAAAAACCTCCTCAGAGGTGTAGCCACTGGATTTACTTTTCCTGCTTTTCAATTGTATTATAGGTGTAGCCACTCTAAAAGAATAAGGTGTAGCCACTTTATTCTATAATAAAGGACTTTTTCCTAACAACCAGGTTTTCATCTGTTGTTGGGTGTGAGGAAGGAGAGAGAGAGAGAGGCATTACCAGTTAGCAACTCGCTATCCCCGTGCAATGTGCCTTTGTAGTTCAGTGGAGATGAGTGGCTCTAATGGCTCTAAAGATCACTCTCCCCTACGTTCTTTCTGCCTTGAATGGGGCCTGTTCAGAATTGGATATAAATAATGTACCAGTTTTTCGTAGGGCTGGGCCCAGTACTCATATGCCTTCAATTTTAATGGCTTCTACCATAAAATATGATCACTGTTATTGCCTTGCAAGAAGAACAACCAGTCAGCAGTTCCCTGGTAGGAAATTTCTTTGACTGGAATTTCAGTTTGCCAATGATGTTGAGCATCCCAAGGAATATACTTGATAAAATAATTAGAACCACCTAACTGGGTTGATTTTTTAGGATATTTTCTAGAGAAAGCCTGCCCCTTAACTAGGTCAGCAGTGACTGAAATTTTGACCAAGCCTTGAAAGTTGAAACCAGAGTCACTAAGCAAGTTTGGTCCAGTCCGACCATAGAAAAGCAAGGAGCATTTATGTGAAAATAAGACAAGGAAACCAAAATTTTGTTTTAAATCTAAACTGGTTTTCAATCAGATAGAAACAATCCGATAAACAGGTCACTTAGGTAAGTGGGTTCCTAGTGCAATTTGCTTCAATTCTTTATTTGAAGCATGAAAGGTCTCATGTTAGTTCAACTTTCCAAGAATCTTGTCTACAGAAGATTAGAAGTTTAGGTTAGTTATTTGTCTTTCTCTTGAAAATGTTGTAAGAATTAGAGATTCCCCGATTCCCATAACTACACAACAAGATAAGAATTGTGAAAGGATATTTTCCATGTACTAAATGTAGTTTTGATAATAGTTGTTTGATGTTTCCCATCTCTTTCAGTTTCATCAGTTTGTATCAGATTCTACAGTTTGGTCACCCTGGCATTATTCACTCTTACGTGAAATGCTGGGAACTCCTCTCTTCCCACCAAAAGAAGGAGATGTATCTTGTTAGTACTTAATTACACTTGAAGTGTTGATTTGGGTTGGATGTTGTTCACAAGGCAGAAGAGTCAATTTCAGGAATTTAGTGAAAATGGAAGAGGAAAGAGCAGCTGCCATTATAGACCTTTGTCTTCTGTGTGTCCTCATCTTACCTCTTGATGCTGATGGTACAGAGGCCTTACCTATGCATTGATTTGAAAACTCTGAATTGGTGTACGCAATTCAAGAATCTACTGGTGAATAACAGCAGATCTGAAAGGGAACTCTTAAGGCTCCTAGGGCCATGTTCATCACATGGGACAAGCATGCAGTGGGGGGGAGTAATTTTCCAAAAATGCTCAATCTGGAATGGGAAAGTTTCAGCTAGAGACTCTGCCAGTAATCAAGATTTATTAGGATCCACCACTTAATAATTTCCACTCAAGAGATTACCTAACCAAAGTTCAATTTGATTAGATGATTGAAATTGAGTAATTTGGAGTGTCCCATGAACAATGGGAATTGGGAAAGAAATCAGCTACAGTCAGAAAATACTCTACAAGCTAAGATGCTAGAAGAAAATCCAATCACACTGAGCTTTTGTAGTGCCAACCTCTTAAATGGAACCCCAATGAAAATACTCCAGAAAACAAGGCCCTTTCCCCTTCTTTGGGGCAGAAAAAGATGAAAAGATGAGATGAGAGTCCCCTTTTTAATCACTTGATTAGTCTTTTCATGTTGGAGCTTTAGAAGCGCATGGGCACAAAAATCCAACTTTGATGAAATTCAGAAAATTCCTATAATACCCTCCAAAATTAATACAAAACATTTTTTTCATGACCATTAGCCCCCTATAAGGTATTTTAAAACATGGAGCACTACCCTTTTATAATTTGAAAATGACTAGAGCATCCCCTTTTTAAAGAACCAGTTTTATCCATAAGGGCACAAAACCTCCTTATCCATGTGGAAGAAATAAGTTATGAATGAGCTATGCCAAAAGCAACCCGAATGGTGTTGCATGGCACAAAGCTCAAGATAGAAGTGTTCTGTTTTAACCTAAGACATTTACAATGTTACTCATCAGACCCTTTATATGGAACACTGAAACTGTTCTAAAAAGAAGATTTAAAAAAAAAAATTCTATGTATCTGATAGTTAGAGATGAGTTTGTTCCTTTCCTCTTTTCTTATCTTGTACATTCATGTTTTGTGTTGTTGAAGAGGCTGAGTAATCACACAAATCTTAATAGGGTTGTCTTCAGCAGTTGCATCATTACTACAGTCTTAAAACAATTGTCATGGCCCATGGGATTATTCCTCATACCTGAATTATTGGGGGGAGAGGGGGTGAAGGATTGTACCTATCACTGTTTGTTTGATGTGAAACAATGCCTTCCACTTTCCATGTAAAGATTAGACTGATCAGTCAAATTCTTTCCTTGATTCTCTAAAGTGGAGAACCCATTCAACCACACTATCACAAAGATGAAACAATATCCCTTTACTTGTCTTCACTTATTCCCTTGTAGGCCATCACTCAACAGCTCTTTCTTTGTAGCCAAACATGCTCATCACAAGGCTAGTTTTTAACTCCATGTAATCTTTCTCAAGATCAGATCAACCACTTTCAATGGCCTCTTAACGCTTATGCCAACAAGCTATCAACACTGCCAACACTATGTCAATGGATCTCATCTCAACCTGGTTAATGCATGTGTGTGTGTGTGCTAGAAAAATTGGTTTAAGTGTTCTAATAAGACTGTTTGGTCATCATTTGTAATTCATCCACCGGATTGGTTTTTGCATAGAGGATTAGAACCTGCACTCACTCACCTGAGTGAGCAAGTTCAGTTCACATTTGATAAGGGACTATTTTGAACCTTCAATGGTGAAGGCTCAAACAAATTGGACAGTACGCCAATATAGTAAAACCAGGCCCTCTATGATTTATTGTTTTGTTTTCTAATGAGAAAGGGGTTGTGTGGTTTACCAAAAAAAGGGGTTGTATTTGATAATGGATAGACTAAATTATTTATTGCCCCCTTAAAGTCAAGATATCCTTGTTCTCTTAATGAGGAGAATGAAGACATTAACAATATAACATCATCATCATCATCGTTATCATCCATCTTGTCCCGGGCCGGTTACATGAATACTATTTCACCATTCCGTTCTATTCAATGTCATATTCATTGTTAAACATGAAAAGATAAATCAAGATACTGATCATGAGAGTTAACAAAAGTTTTACAAATGCGTCAGTATTCAGTATATCCCTAGAAAACATCGGAATAGTCCTTACGGCTGCGTTTAAAATTTATGTAAATAAGTGTGAATGCAAATATGTAGAGTGTAAAACAGTTCATATAAATTGCAAAGTTGGGTTAGTTTTGTATTGACAAATTTATCTTCTTACCAAACAGATTTTTACCTGTAATGGATGCAAACATGAATTTCAATAAAGCATATGCATTTTTTTATCAAAAGCCCACTTTGATGCAAATTTACTTCTTTTTTATTGATGTACTTTTTGGCTTAATTTGGAAAGAGTACAGACGCAAATATGTACAATGTAAATGCATACAAAATAATATAAAATATAAGATTTTGTACTCTACATATTTGTATTTGTACTCTTTCCAAACTGAACCTTTACATCTTATTATCAATATAAATATGCATTGATCTATCATTTATCAATACATAAATATAATGTTGTCAAACATAAGCAAAAGTGAACCAGAGTGCAAATTTACTCTAAACCTGAATTTACACTCTATTTGCATAGTTTCCAAACGCAGCCTAAGTTCCACCTACATCCATTGGAACAATGTGATGAGATTATATTGAGTTATCACTATACATATAGATTGATGACTTACTTTTATCTATACTTGAGTGTGCTCTTTGTAGTAAGAAATTATGAATTAAACTAAAAAATGCCTAATGGTGTGGTGTGCTTCAAAGCCAATCAATCCACAGAATATCCACAATATAGAACCTTGCCTAAATTACTTATTGTTTTGTCTTTTAGTGGATATGATAGCCAGATAGTGATGCCTTCTCTCAGCCTGCCGACAAATAAATAAATAATAAGTCATTCAATTCAGCCTCTTCAGCCATTGTCAAACAGTTTAGGTCGATTCTATCCCTCTAAATGTTTTTACTGTATGATTATTTTATCCACTCAAAGACAAAAAGTAAAAGTCCTTCATTTCACCCACTTGAACTGTTGTAACTTGTAAGGATAAATTACTTATACGTCCCTTAACATTTTATTCAAACACTAAGACCTCTCCTCAAGTTTACTTGTTCACTTTTACCCCCCCCCCCCCCCTTCCGACCAAAAATTTACTGGGGATTTATTAGAAAAAAAATAAGAGAGAGAATCAAGACAGAAATAAGTACATTTATCAAAATACCCTTAATAATAATATATTATTTCTCCTCAAAAATGTACATTTTGGTATTTATGAAAGTAATTATCTATGAACGCCAAATAACTTATTACCATTTTCAAAATTTTATCTTATTTTATTTTTGTTAAACACATTTTCACTAGAACATTAATTTGTCGAGTTTAGGTTTCCCCCTCACACCCACCTTACAAAATACATTGCAGGCTTGCAGCCACACATTAGGAACATCTTCTATAATTGTATGTTTTCATTTATGGAGAGATGTTTCCAATACAAGATTACAAATGCTGTAAGATGGGTGTGAGAATCATTCTGTGAGGAGGAAATCTGGATTTTAATTTGTCCCTAAAAAATATGAATGAGAGTACGTAGAAGGGTGGAACAAGTAACTTAACCCTAATCTACAAGGGACCAGATAAGATCTCTAAGACTAACCACAACACAACACAACACAAGGGCCATTGGTGATAAGGATGAGCCCGTTCCAGAAATTTTGGGCTTCAACCTGGGTTTTTTGGGGGTGCAAATTGGATGGATTTCGATTGGGTTTTTGTGAAAATTTGAATAGGCCTGGCCCGAAACAGTGTAAATTCAGGCCAACCCGAGTTGCACCCCTATTAAGTTTTCTGTTTATTTATTTAATAACATATTAATATGTATGTGCATACATACATACATACATAGATAAGTACCTAATATGCATATATTTTATGTATAAAAATAAAATATTATACATCTAAATATAATGAATGTAATGAGAGCCCCAAAGCCTGGCCCGGCCCGGCTGATATTTTAAGCCCTGGGTCCGGTCCAGGCCCGGTCCGCCCCATGATCACTGGACCCAATAACCCAATTGGATTTGATCATTTGATGCACCGCACAGCGCGCACAGCACATGGATTATGGCTATTTTCGTAATTGCCCGCAGAGGGGGTTTCATTTTAACGCATGGTAGAGTGTCGCTCGAGTGATGCTCAACGGAAAGCCCTACAACGGCTAGTTCAAGTTACCGTTGCTGGTACTATTCAAAAACCAAAACAAAAAACAAAAAACAAAAGAAAAACGAAAAAAATGGATGACCTCTTTATAGTGCCTCTCTGCATAGAAAGCGTTTTTTCGTTTCAGAGAAGAAAATTGTAGAACCAAGACAGAGCAGCTCTGCAACTCGAAAATCTATCTTTTCTCCCCTGTGATTTAATCGATTCATCAAACTAAGAAAAGCAATCTAGGATTCACAATGTACTCCTACACCCCAACTTACTATTCCTCTGTCCACGACACGATTACTTCTCTCTGCAAAAACATTCTCCCCTTCTCCATGAAGAAGAAACGCTTGACGGGTCTCACTGCCGATCAGAGGCTCGCCAGGCAGCAATCGGAGAATCTCAAATGGCAGCAGGAATCGTTTCACCGGATTCTCAACCTGATTGGTCTCCACAAGGAAGGGATCATACCACAAGGCGAGGTCACTGCCTTCCGAACTCAACTCCTTGAAACTCTCATCGCTTCTCCAGCTGATCTGGAACACCCCACAATCATCAGAGACAAGCTGCTTTTCTTGCAGGTAAGACCACAGATGAAAATTGGTATCTGGTAAATTTACTACATTTGGTGGGGTGAAATGAGTTTTGATTCTCTTGCTGTTTTTTGTTCTTGTTCAGGAGCTGTTCTACGCCAAATGCATTTCTATGGACGAGTATCACTCTTCGAAGAGGCCTCTGCTACAGAGACTAGCCGTTCAAGGAGCTGAGATTGAGGCTAGAGACGTAATTGTTGCTAGTCAGGCAGAAAATTCAGAAGAGGAGTGGTCTGTTATCGAATTGAAGGACGAGGAGTGCTTGATGGATAAAGACAGATTGCAATCTACAACCAAGACCAAGTACAGGTCCCCAATGAAACCGATCAAAGAAGCTGCTTCCATGATTGGTTTCATTACTCCTCATAAATCCGGGAAAAGCAAGGGAAAGAATCCCAATGGGAACGGTTCTGGGGCTCTGAAAGAGAACTCATTTTGGGATTTCCCTTCAAAAGAGAAGGGAAGTGAAGCCAGATCCGTTCTTATGCCAGAGAGTTCGTCACGTTTACCCATTAAGGTTGAGAAGGAAAGAGAAAGCACTGAGAAGGTGAAGAAGAAAACGTTTCGTACTCTGTTTCAGAGAGACGAAAATGTGGACGATTTGGAGCCAGATCCGGATGAGAGAGCATCAAAATCAGCAAAGAAGCAATGGGGATTTGATGGGTTTAAGAAGTGGAAGAGAAGTAATCCAGAAGATGAAACAACTCCTCTTTCTCTGGGGGAAAGATCTGACGAACACCATGCCTTTTCAACTCCTTGCCCACTTGTTGATAGCCCAATTGGGGAGGGCCCAGACACGAAGTTGATAAAGAAAAAGATACACCCAGATGGTTCTGCATCAGATTTCTTCATCGATAAGGTAGAGAATTGCAGAAATCAATTATTTTTTTTTCTCGTTTTTCCAATATCATGAAAACCATTTTCTGGAGTGCAGTTAACTGTAGTAATGGTGTAAATCTCTATGAAGGTATTGGGACAGAACATAAAGAAAGAGCTATCGCGAATCCAAACAGAACTCAACACCACAAATCCAAACCTACAATTCTCGTAAACACCAAACCCACTTTTTTTAATGTCTCTTTTTCTCTCTGAAATGCTTGTTTTTTAAAATATTCACTCTGTTAACCTCATGGATCTACAGGAATGACCAAATTGAAGCAATTTCCACCAGGCTGCCAGTCGATAAAGCTGACCTGAAAAAATTTTTCCCCAAGTAAGCACTCTTTTTCTTTATTCTATTCCCTTTTGGAACAATTTGTTCATAAATATTCAGTTGTTAAGTAGGCAATGACGAAAACAATTTGTTCATAAATATCCATGACCATGTTTCAAACCCATGAAGCTTCTGCAAGTTCTGATCGATAAGATACTGTATGCAGACTGAAAGAGCACATCTGCATTCACTTGCACACACATTACATTTATATAGCTGAGATTTGAGATGGGTTTTATTTTAGTTTAGATTTTGCACAAATTTTATGATTCTTTTAGATACTTATTGTCTGTAAAATTTTTTGTTTTGTAAGGCCATGGTGTGACAGATATGGTGACATTGTACTGGACGTGGTGAAGAAGGAATTCAAAGATCATGTGGGTGAAATGGAGAGCATGAGAAATGCTGCCAGAGAGAGACGTGGGAGCTTGGCCAAGTGGGTGACATTCGAAGAAAACAGCGAGAACTCTCATCCAAATCTCTTTTCTGGTCATCGCTTCTGATTCTTTATGTAATTATGTGTAGAGATTCTAGAGAGCTTATTTCTAGTTTTTCAGGGATCATGACAGCCTCACCGGCCCTGTATGAGGCTCACTCTCCCACGTTCAGTTTCCTAGTAATGTTTGTCCAGGCACAAATAATGAAAATTTCTAGATTTTCTCCTTTTCTGATCATCTCTGATAACTGTATCCTGCCTAATAATTCAAGATCAACCCGAAACATGGGCGAGTTAGTTTCCTGCAGTTGCAGAACTTCACAACTTCAAAATTGAAATTCAAATTGGTAATAATCCGTCTATAAAATCTGAACGCAACCATCAAACAAACTCCTTTTACGCCCCCCACCTTCCAATTCCTCTGAGTTTTCTTGGCGAGTTGGAATCTTGCCGGAAAATGGAACAAGCAGAAGGAATTGGAATCAAAATCTACGATGCGGCTCCGCAGGAGACACCCTCACGCCCCTCATCTCCGCAGTTGGTCCCAGAGACAGGCCGGCGAAAGCGAGCAGTGGCGAAGGGAGTGCAGAAGACCCTGTCCAAGACCTCAATGCTTGTCAACTTCCTCCCTACAGGGACCCTTCTCACTTTCGAAATGCTTCTGCCATCAGTCTCCGGTGACGGCCAGTGCTCTCCGGTAAACACCATGATGATTGAGGTCCTAATGGGCCTCTGTGTCCTCTCATGTTTCTTCTTCCATTTTACAGACAGTTTCAGAGGGCCGGACGGGAAGGTCTACTACGGGTTTGTGACCCCAAGTGGATTATCGCTGTTCAAGTCAGGACTGGGTGTGGAGGTCCCCAAGGACGACCGATTCAAGGTTGGGTTTACAGACTTCGTGCATGCGATCATGTCTGTGATGGTTTTCGTGGCCATTGCCTTCTCTGATCATCGGGTGACGGATTGTCTGTTCCGGGGACATGTGAAGGAGATGGATGAGGTGATGGAGAGTTTCCCTCTAATGGTGGGTGTGATATGCAGTAGCCTGTTTCTGGTCTTCCCAAACACTCGCTATGGCATAGGGTGCATGGCAGCCTGAACCCTTTTGGATGTCTGTCTGTCATCTCTGTGAGACTACTGACTGTGTTTGTAGAGCTGTAATTGCACCACACTTGGGCTAGTGTTAGGAAGATCTTCTCATTGATTTCTTGGGTCAATGATGTTTTTGTTTTGTTTGTCTGATTAATAAATCTGCTGCTGCAATTTCTTTTCTTTTTTCTTTTGATCAATCAGTTTCTTCAAGACTTCAACAGCCAGGTTTTTGTGTTTTACTGCAGAAACTCCTTGTTGGTAGTTGATGTTGAATTCCATCATTCCATGCTCTACTGAAGCCTATTGCATTCATGTGTTTACTGAGGGGTGTAAACGGGTTATACGCGACCCTATGGGGTAATGGTTTAATGCTGTATCGTAAAAATAAATATAAGGGTAAATAGCATTT
Source organism: Nelumbo nucifera (assembly GCF_055504915.1). Classification (NCBI taxonomy): domain Eukaryota; kingdom Viridiplantae; phylum Streptophyta; class Magnoliopsida; order Proteales; family Nelumbonaceae; genus Nelumbo; species Nelumbo nucifera. The sequence continues at coordinate 18,426,143 of NC_142656.1, read as the reverse complement.
AGGGTCCGTTTGCTTTGTAGTCGGATTAGGAATCGTAATCCGAATGATCTATTCCCTTGGTCTGTTTGGTTCAGACAGAAATGGGAATAGAAATTAAAATCAGCAGGAATGGGAATTTCACTCCCAAGGGAGGACAGGGAATGGCCATTCCGATTCTGATTCCAGACCCTATTCATGTGAACCAAACAGCACCTTGATACACCAAATATGTACAGTACTGCAAACACAAATATGTACTGTACATATTTGCACTCTTATCAAATTGAACCTTAGGCTCAGTTTGGAAGGAGTACAAACACAAATATATACTGTACAAATATATATAAAATAATACAAAATGTAAGATTTTGCACTCTACATATTGTACTCCTTTCAAATGGAGCCTTAATTTGGTAAAAAGTACAAACACAAAAAATAACAGTACAAAACCTTCTATATTTATATTTTTAAACCTTGTATGATGGGCCCATACACTACTTCGAAGGAAAAAATTAAAATTCTGATGTTATTAATGTTATTAATTATTATCGTCATCCTCACCAGTTATTGTTATTATCATCATTCTATTTTGGTAAAATCCATTCTTCCCCCTTTCTTGAAAATCAATGTGGATTATGAGTTGAAGTGATAAGTATGATGGGAATCAATTTATACTAGGAAAATCTATGATATGAGAAAGATATGGTATTGAAAGAGTTTTGACCAATTAAAATGCACCCATGAATTTTGATAAATAACACCCAATTGGCTACCAAATTTATAATTCCAATTGATTGATTGTTAGTTTTTCAGATATCATTTCTTTCCGACATAATAGAACCCATACTTTATACTAATAAATAATATGAGATTTTAGGAATTATTTAGCTAAAAGAGTGCTTTTTTTTTGCTACTAATTTAGTTAAAAGAGTTATATGCTGAGAATAATCACTAGTAGAACAATGCTTATTATTATGCTTAGCATTTTTCTCAATAGTTATCAAGGGGTAAATTTGTCCTTGAAAAATAAGGAGACTCAATTGCTTGCTTCATACTGATATAATCAGATCCATTTCTTACTGTTCCTGTCCATGAAACCCCATCAATCACAAATGACCTCTGCCTGCATAACAAGGAATTGGCTTACTCATCTTTCACAGCAACCAAAATGTAATTTAACCTCACATTGATAAAGTAGATCATCCTTCTTCCTATCTGATAACAAGAATTCTTGGCCTCCTGTCGACATAAAAGAAAAGAACAGAAATCAGTTGTGCTTTCATCCCACCTGATGAGATTACCCACCAGCTATGAAGCAATCGTCCAAGGTTCAAGTTCAGAGTATGTATCTATATATCAGAATGATTAGACCTGGCAATAGGGTCAGGATGGGTTTGAACCGGTCGAGGCATTTTTGGTGTCATTTAGGATCAGGTCAGCTTCGACATTGGGCCAGTAAAGGCTAGACCCTAACCCTAAATATATAGATTAGGGTTGACCCATCGGTCAGATGGGCCAATATTTCAACCACCTAGATCAATGGTTTTTTATCAAGCCAACAGTTTGAACAGTTTAACCATCCAAGACAACACCAGTTTGAAAACATTGGCTTGAAAATTGGTAACCTGTGACCAATCTGAAATCTTTTTGGGTCAGGCCCGGTCAGACCGCCTTCTAATTTAGGCTGCCACATAGGAGACCTTGACCCACTTTTCATGTTGGGTCAGTTCAGATTCACAAATTGGGTCGACTTTTTGCCAGGTCTGTGTGTTATTGAGTTCAAGGATTAATAACTAATTTAAGAATGATTTCAACTAAAAGGTCGTAGTAGCATAAAGTCCTCATATCTGACTCTGAGAGAGAGAGAGAGAGACTGTCTCAATCTTAGTGACATTCACACAAGTTCCAAGCACACCTTCCACAGAGAGAAAAAATCTCCAACTTCAACTCCATTCACGCTCTGATAAGTGATAATAAAGATGTATGGCAAGCAAAACCCACCCCGTGAACAACCAAACCAGTTGATGTTTCAGTCCTGTCATTTACAGACTACGAACTACCATTAAAATACCACTTTTTTCCTTTCATTCTTTCACAACCACAAGGCACAAGCTTAAGCTTGAGGCCTAAAACACTCTGAACCCTTAGTTTCATGCTCTACCCATGTCGACATTGATCCGAGCCTCCACTCCCAACTATGCAATGGCTTTCTCAAAATCTCCTTATCTTATTAACTATTCACTTATACGCTCTTTCCACCTTAAAATGCTCCTCTTGAGCAGTACTATTAATTGAAATGGTCTATTTTCAAGAGGAATGAGTAGTTATCAATACAACAGTACTCATAATGTCATTCATTTCTTTCTTGTGAGTTGTGACGATCTTGTAAGCAATTTTCGACAATAAAAGACATCAACGAGTGGAGCAGACAGTCCTAGATTCAAATATCTTTCCTATAAAACCAGCCCACAAACTCACCAAACAGCAGCTAGTCAGCTACTAACCATGGCGTCAAGAACCAGGGCAAGGAGGCTGTCCTTGGACTTGATCCAGAAGGCGGTCTCAGACATGTCTTCTGAAATGGGTATATCCAAGTACATGGACCTCAGGATCCCCTCTCAGTCCGCCATTACCGGTAACGATGTGAGAGAGGTCGAGTGCGAGTGCTGCGGCCTCTTTGAAGACTGCACCCGTGGCTACATCCGGCAAGTTAGGGACCGGTTCTGTGGAAGGTGGGTATGCGGCCTGTGCTCAGAGGCTGTTAGAGAGGAGTCTCAAAGAATTGGCCAAGCACACCATTTTATACATGAAGAAGCTCTATATGCACACATGAAAATCTGCCAAAGGTTCAACAAATTTATCAGAGCGAACCCAGCCATGTCCCTTGCTGATTCAATGACTCAAATATTAAAGAAAAGCTCCAGGAGGAATGATGTTTAAGCAGTAATAAAAGTAGCGTCAAGAGGTCTGTTACAAACTAATAGATAATTAGATATTATTTGACTACTAGTTTTTCTCCTTTGGCCGTTTGGCGTGCATAAAGGAGGAATGGAGGATTAATATTGTAAGAATGTTTGAAGGTGCCTTGGCCCTTTCTTCTTTTTTTTTTTTCCTCTCTTTTTTGCAGGTTATTCGGGATTTGATGCCCCAAGGGTGCTTTTTTAATCCTTGAATAGTCTGTAAATCCGTTGTTTTGAGTGTGAAGATGTAATAAATATTCAGCCTTTTCTCTAAAGTAAGCTTATTGTTCTTCATCCACACTGAATTTTAACAAGCAGACCCTACATAGTGACAATATGTAGCATAATTTTCAGTGTAAATAAGATATTACTTTCTCACAGTAAAACCCATTTATTGTGAATTGCAATCAAGATCAATCCTTAAAGTATGTAGCATACGTTTTCTGAAGAAAAAGTACCGATGAATTTCCATCAGGATGCGAAAGCTTTTTACAACCCAAATTCCCTTCTTAATCTCCAACAGTAAAACCCATTTTATTGATAATCAGAGTTCTTTCTGTCTGTATATATTTTCCTGTTGTCTAGAAATAACCAATCAACTATATTACAAAAGATCATACATGGTCTCAGATTTCCAAGAAGGACCCAACTGTTCTAAACCCATGATTCTCCGGAAGAGGTCCATTTCCTGGCCGGATGGAAATTATCACTTCCAAACCTGAAACATGGAATGGTAGCCAAATATTAGCAAATGGAAAAATCTGAATGAAAAGACAAAGACCATCTCCTCCACACCCCCCCCCCCCGAATTTTATAAAAAATGCAACTAGCTCATTTCTGACAAATGACTCTAATGCACATAAGATCATCTAGTTCAGATGCAAAACAACTGTTGTGACAATCTTAATTTAAGATGAAATGATACATATACATGTATATATATATATATATATATATATATAATGTAGGTTAATTTTCAGACTTCAAAATGTTGAATTTACTCTCATTTTGGAAATTAAAAAGAACCATCTCTCTCTCTCTCTCTCTCTCTCTCTCTCTCTCTCTCTCTCTCTATATATATATATATATATATATAATTTCCAAAATTTCCAAAATTTCCAAAATGAGAGTAAATTCAACATTTTGAAGTCTGAAAATTAACCTACTATATAACACGACAATAATTGATACACAATGAAAGCCACCAGTAACACATTACCTGTTGCCTTCGCGGCCACTGCTTCCTGATAAACATCTGTTACAAATAAGATCTCAGAGGGCTTGTCTACTCCCACCGACTGGGAAATCTCAAAGTAACTCCGTGCTTCTCTTTTGTTTCTGCACAGAAAAGTAAAGGATAAACCAGTTACATTGAATCAAAGTCCAAAGTATCAGACAAGCACCTAAAACTGATAAATGCATTAAGCAAACCAACCCTATTGTGGTATCAAAATATCCACATAAATATTTTCTCAAGTCCCCGTAATTTGAATTGCCAAAAATAAGTCTTTGAGCCTCTCTACTGCCACTAGAATATATGTACACCTGAAGGAAGAGCAACAGTAGAGGTAATAAATCAGCAGAATAAAAGTATATTTAACCTATATAAATTAACAGAATAAAAGTTTAAAGTTTTCAGTGAATGTCATTCATCTAACTTTTTGCTCCAAATTTCACACAATCATCAAACTATAGAAAACATCAGTCTGAAGAAAAGGCTTATATTAGAAATATTAGCACCAGGTCAGTAGAAATACTACTTTTAGAAAACTGAGTAAATTGAAAAGGAGAAGAAATCAACATTTAAATCTGAACTAACAGCTTAAACTGTACCTCCTGTCATACCTGTGGACAAATACGAGTAAAAATAAGGCTAATGGTGGTCTGTTCCTCACCCCATAGATGTGAATATAGTACTGGACTAAGAGGGTCAAACCCTCAAGTAGGGTTGCAACTTGGGTCGACCTGGGTTTGAAATTTATGGCCCATTTGGGAGGGCTGAGCTGAAATCAGCTAGGCTCAAGATGCTTTGAAGTACTCCAGATAAGCTATTTAAAGAGGTTAAAGCGGACAGCCAAGTTGGTCTCTCCCAATTGTTTACCAAACATAGCTTATAGGCTGCCCATGAGGGGCTCACCAAAGAAAGCTAGAAGCAGTTGTGCTTCATTCCTTCCATACAAGCACTTATTAAAATTTGAATGCACAAATTCCTTCAGATCGGGTACCCAACTTGCACCGCTACCCTCAAGACAAGTATTATCCAAAGAATGACCATATAGAAACAAGGTAATGCACAGAACATTCCTGGGAGAACAAAGGAATCTATTGATAGACAAAGTTCAATATTGACAATTCATGTTTGTAGGCAAGGCTGGAAAACTGTTGCATATGGAATCAAATAAAGCAAGCTAGCAGAGTTTTCACCTTTCTAGCAAAGAAATAGTAACACAGCATTGCAAATGGGAAGTCAAAAATGTAGAGGTGCAACTTGGGTTGACCAAGTTAGCGTTTTACATTGCTTCAGGTTCGAGCCTTCAGGCCTGGCCCATTCAAATTTTGACAAAAGCCCAACCCAAGCCCACCTAAGCTGCACCCCACAAAGATAACATCCCATGTTGAAATAAGGACAATAAAAGTTGAAATAGTTAATGATGATCCATATAAAATGATATAATAACAGTATTTATTCATTTCAAGTCATGAATATCATTCATATGTAAAAGTTATAACTTCCTAGTATTTCAGCATCCTAATATCATCATTTCAGTTCCTTGTTTATGAAGATAAATGCAACTGAATCAACGAAAAAGGATTTAGTGAAAATGTGACAACCTTGATGCCCAAAGCATGCCACTTTTCAAGAGCCTCTGGTACATCATCAAAAACTATTCCCTTCAGTTCATTATTTTGATATCCAGTACGCCATATATGACCCTGCAGACAAATTATGTGAAAATAAAATCAAGATTCTAAGAAGCCCTTCGGACTGGTTTGCTCAAATTGTAGTTACTTTACCTGAAGTTGCTTCAGGGCAGTAACTTTCCTGTCAGCCTTAATCATTGCCTCCACATTAGCAACCAAAGATGTAATCACCTCCTCCTTCCCTGCATCATCAGGGGGAATAGGCACAGCACCAACAGCACCTTTTTCCAAGTCATCTTCAACCTGTACAAGATGTTAAACCCATTTAGCATCCATTATTTTAAATTTCCAGTTCTGACCATTACATTTTAACCTAACATTTAAGCAATGCATGAACCAAAATCTCTTCAGTGGTTCGGCCTACATCTGAAGACTAACATACCAATCGAATGGAAATTTGAATTAAGCTTGGGACTTTGCCATTTTTGTGCAAAACAAAGCTCAGGGAAACACATTTGAACAACTCTTGAACCAAATTAGGTACTAAGTAACAACAAAATGAATGCAAAATGACATGTTTGATGTGAGTAATACTTACAAGTTCAGTGGAGATGGCATACATAGACAATATAGGCAATGAATTGCATACGGCAATCAGGAGAGAAATGGTATATTATTCTCTTCTGTATTCCCCGTATGAACATATTTACATTAAAAAAAAAGAACTTTTGCAACTTTTTAATCCCATTGCTATCCTCAGGGAAGAGGCAGTGTTTTAAAACCTAGCCCAGAGGTTGAACAATTTTCCATCTGGATCAATAGGTCAATGGTCAAATCCATGATGTAACAGGCCTGGGCCCAGGCATTCAGGCCCATGATCTGGGCTGGGCCAGGCCCAAGCCTTATCATAGGTGCTAAGCCGAGCCCATGATCACCCCTACTCTGGCTGTGAACTACACGGCACACAAATATTATAGGTAACCCACTTATCAAATATATATAAAACCCTATACCTCTTGCAAAGGTTATCCTCTGTTATGTATTTGTTCAAGGCAGTTGTCCATAGCAAAAAGGCCACTGGAAACCCTGCCTTCCAAACTGTGCTGGTGAGGAAGGAAACAAAATCCACAGGTTCCAAATTTCTCAACATAACCTAACAGGAAAGGTCCCCAAACTCTCCGTGGCCCACCTCCAAATGCCTGCTGTCTCAGGTTGGGATCTGGCTAAACGAGCCAGCTGTAGGAGCTCCATGAATGACTGAATCTCCAAAGGTTGGCACTTCTTCTGAACTTAGGGCACCAGGATACTACGCCAGTGAATCTTGTAGCAATCCACCACTTTCGCATCCCTGATGCAAGCTACTGCAAAAAGGGTAGGAAAGCTTATGTTTAAACAATGTTCCCCCACCTGCCAAAATCTCACCTTGTTACTACTACTAACCTGGTACCTAACCCCTTCTGAAATTGACCATAGCCCTCCTGTACTCCCTTCCACACTGCAGACATAAGAGGAATTTAGTTCACCAGGATCCCACTCCATATTACTGGAACCATATTTGCTCAATATGAGTTGTCTCCAGAACCATTTTCTGAGGAGAGCTAATTTAAACTGTTCAAAGTATCGATACACCTCTGTGTATCGGCAGAGGTGTACCAACACTTTGAACGATACTCCCCCCTTTTCCTTAGTGTTTTTTTAAGTTTTAGTTATATATATATACCAGTGCCAGCAGTGGTTGGCATATTGTTTCCAGTTTGAGATTTTAAAAATGGATTAGAGAAAATCATGAAAGCAATAGCTGTCTGTGGACTTTTAGAGCCCTAAAAGGGAAAACAAAAATAATAGAGATTGTGACAGAGAGCAATGCCTACATCATTCAAGTATGGATTAGACAAAATCATGAAAGCAATAGCTATCTGGTGATTTTAGAGCTCCAAAGGAGGGGAAAAATGTTATAGAATGTTTAGACACGGTAGAATCCTAGAGAATCATCCACACAAACCCTAATTTCCTGAACATAAATGGCTTACTAAAGAAAGTAAACCATAGGATTCTTCAGAAGAACCTTAAATCCAACCCTAATTGTTCCAGCTCTTTAAATTCCCTACTTTATTGTTGAACACCCAATGAATGAAGCTCTTAAACCCTAATCTGTTAGAGCCCAAACTTACACACCATACTAACCCTATATCACCCTTTTGGTAGTCAATGGTATTTTGTGAAAGTTTAGAGCAATTTCAGAAATTTCTTCGCAATCTTCAGCATCATATATAAAGTGAATGTTGCTAATCAGGTCCCTACCAGTAGTACTATTTACTATTAAAGGGAAGCCCAGTGCATGAGGCCCCCACCAATGCGGGGTCCGGGGAGGGAGAGATGTATGCAGCCTTACTCCTGAACATACAGAAAGGCTGTTTCCAAGATTTGAACCCAGGTCACCCAGGTCGCAATGGAGCAACCCAACTGTTGCACCAAGGCCCGCCCTCACCACTATTTACTATTGTAATCATTCATGGAGAGAGAGAGACGAGAGAGAGAAAGAGAATAAGAGGAAGATATGATTGAGAGAAAAAGAAAAACCTTCTCCTGGCTGCCGCCAGTTCATTATTTATATTAACTTTATAAAAAAAAGAATGGAAATTACAAGTATGCCCCTGGCGGCACTCCCTAGAAACAAACTAATAAGAAAGAAAGAAAATAACTAACTGACAGCATCTTAAGCGGACAACCCACTAACAGCAACTATAAAATAACAATTAAATAATCCTCACAACACTCCCCCTCAAGTTGGGCTGAATATGTCTATCATGCCCAACTTGTCACATAACTCATTGTGCCACGAGTATGGAAGCCCTTTTGTGAGGACATCAGCGAGTTGTTCCTTGGAGTTGACATAAGGGATGCAGATTTCCCTTTTTTCCAATTTTTCCCTTATGAAGTGTTTGTCCACCTCAATGTGCTTGGTCCTCTCATGTAGGACAGGGTTGCTGGCGATGTTTATGGCTGCCTTGTTGTCACAGTAAAGAGACATAGGATTATGAACAACAACTCCAAGCTCCCCTAGAAGATTTTTTAGCCAAAGGACTTCATCCACCCCATGTGCCATAGCTCTATATTCAGCTTCAGCACTTGACCTTGCTACCACACTTTGTTTCTTGCTTTTCCAGGTCACAAGGTTTCCTCCCACAAATGTGCAATACCCACTCGTGGACTTTCTGTCATCCACAGCACCTGCCCAATCAGCATCTGTAAAGACTTCCACCTTTAGGTGATTATGTTTACTAAATAGTAGACCTGTTCCGGGATACTTTTTCAAGTATCTAAGAACTCTCTCTGCTGCCTCCATGTGTGGTTTCTTAGGAGAGTGCATGAATTGGCTTAGAACCCCAACTGAATAGGCAATGTCTGGACGGGTCATGGACAAATAAATCAGCTTTCCCACTAACCTTTGGAACTGTTTCACATGTTTCAGAGGTTCACCACCACAGTCACCCAACTTGTGGTCAACATCCATGGGAGTATCTGCTGGCCTTGCACCTAATTTTCCTATGTCCTGTAATAGATCAAGGGTGTATTTCCTTTGAGAAATGAAGATACCCTTTTCTGAGCGGGCAACTTCAATTCCAAGGAAATACTTCAGGGGACCTAAATCTTTCACTTCAAATTTAGATGCAAGGAATTGTTTCAATTTTTGTATTTCTGAACTCTAATTTCCTGCAATGATGATATCATCCACATACACTATCAATACAGCAACCTGTTCCTGACATCTCTTCACAAAGAGTGTATGATCAAACTAACATTGTTTGAAGCCCACCTGCTGAACTGCCATGTGAAATTTACTGAACCAAACTCTGGGAGATTGTTTTAAACCATAAAGAGACTTTCTCAGCTTGCACACCTTATTTTCACTTCCCTTGGCACATAATCTAGGGGGTTGAACCATGTATACTTCCTCCGCTAAGTCACCATTCAAAAAAGCATTCTTTATGTCCAGTTGATGCAATTCCCAGTCAAAGTTAGCAGCTAATAGACCTGTTCATGGGTCGGGTGGCCCGACGGGCCGGCCTGGCCCGGCCCGGCCCCCGGGTGGGCTTGAACATGGCTATAGGCCCACGGGCTTAAATACGGGCCAAAAAGCCCGGCCCGCAATAAATTCGAGCCGGGCTCGGGTTTTGTGAAAATAGACCGGCCCGGCCCAACCTAATATTAGACTTAAAGTGAGTAATGTGATTATGTCCATTTGAATAAATTTTTTGATTTAAGAATGTAAAACTGTGTTTTAAAATATAAAAGGGGGAAAAAACCATCTTGTAGGCCCATTGTTCATTTAAATAGGAAAAAAAAACTATCTGAATTTTTAATTCTAATTTGAATAGGAAAAATTGTTTTATCAGGGCCAGGCTCGGGCCCAAGTTATAGGCCCGTTGGGCAGGCCGGGCCCGGCCCATGAACAGGTCTAGCAGTTAATGACAGGAGAACCCTAATTGAATTCATCTTAGCTACTGGAGCAAAAGTCTCATCATAGTCAACCCCGTACACTTGAGTGTACCCTTTGGTTACTAATCTTGCCTTGTACCTTTCAACTGTTCCGTCTGCCTTGTGTTTAACTATAAACACCCACTTACACCCCACGGGGTCTTTCCCCTTTGGAAGACCCACCAATTCCCAAGTTTGATTTTTATGAAGAACATTAATCTCCTCCTTCATGGCATCTGTCCATTCAGGGCATTTTAAGGCTTCTACAACATTTATGGGAACAGGGATGCAATCAACTGCGGATAGAAAGGCTCGGTATGAGGGGAAAATGTGATCATAGGAGACAAACTGGGTAATGGGGAGTTTGGTACTGCATGACCTGACTCCCTTTCTTTGAGTAATAGGAATGTCAAGGTCATCCACAGTAGGAGTAGGGGTATCAATAGGTGCAACAAAGATTGGACTTACCTCCTTGGAGTCTAACGAGGTCGGTTGCTCAATGTTTGGTTGCTCCACATCTCTATCACATTGCTGATCTCTACAATGTGTACATTGGAAGACACGAAAGGGAGCAAGGTCCGGAATAAAAGGAAAAGAGACTTGGCGGACCTGAACCTGCTTCTCCCCTTCCACACTACTACTCTCCCCCTAAGGAGAAATAGGGAAGAATAGCTCAAACTCAAAGGACACATCCATAGACACAAAAGACTTATGACAAACGGAATCAAAGCACTGATACCCTTTTTGAGAGGAGGGATACCCCAGAAAGATACAAGGAATGGACCGAGGGTCTAACTTACCTCGAGATGGAGACAAATCATGGACAAAGGCACGACAACCAAAAACTCTCATGGGAATGGAAAATAAAGGGGACTGAGGGAACAACAACTGATGAGGGGCCATGTAGTTCAGCACTTTAGAGGGCATGCGATTGATGACATAAGCAGCTGCAAGTATAGCATCCATCCAAAACTTTTTTGGAACACATTCATGTGTAACATCATCCCGCGAGCTACCTTCAGGAGGTGTCTGTTTTTTCTTTCTAGAACACCATTTTGTTGTGGTGTTCTGGCGCATGAGCTCCTATGAATAGATCCGTGGGAGGCAAAGAACTCATTGAGCTCACCATGGAAGTATTCTTTTGCATTGTCGGATTGGAAGATCTGTATTTCAACATGGAATTGCGTAAATACCATCCTCTGGAAGTCTTTCACAATCTTTGGAACTTCGTCTCTACTACGCATAGGGAATACCCATGTATAGCGAGAGTAGTCATCGATCAATGTGATAAAGTACTTATATCCGCCCTCAGAGATTACAGTAATAGGCCCCCATACATCAGAATACACAACATGAAAATGAACACTTGATCTTTTATTATTTGAGTGAAAAGTTGTTCTACATTGTTTGCTCAACTGACACGTTTGACACTGGAACTCTGACACTAAACATGACTTAAATAAAACCGGAAACAAAGACTTTACTATTTCAAAAGAAACATGACCTAACCAACTATGCCACAAAAAAATTTGACTCTTATTTGACTGGCTATGTGACTCTGAGGATGACACCGAGAGACCAGCTTTGTTGTCAAGAATGTAGAGACCATCCACTAGGCTCCCTCTACCAATCGTCCTCCCAGAAGTTAGGTCCTGAAAAACACATGAACCAAGAAAAAAGGTTAAACTACGGTTTAAAGAGCTTGTGATACTACTAATTGAAAGCAAATTTATAGGAAGTTGAGGGACATGCAATACACAATTCAGGTTAAGGCCATAGGGAAGAGATATTGATCCTTGGCCTACAATGGAGGAGAATGAGCCATCTGCAAGCCTCACTTTATCCCTTCCTGACAAAAGGCTATAAGTCTAAAACAAGTTCGGCTTACCAGTCATGTAGTTAGAGGCCCCTGAGTCAATGATCCAAGGGGAACCAGTGGGAGTGGCATGGAATGTAGAAGCCGTATTACCTGATGTAGATGCAAATGAAGTAGAAGGAGTACCAGTGATTGAGCTATTCATCTGTCTCAAAGCCCTACCATATGACTCCAAGTAGTCTCTGAAGGAATTCATTATATCTTCCTCGGGGTCAGAACTATTAAGGTGGTCCCGAGTAGTACCGGCAACCTGAGTATCTTGAGTTGCCACATGTGCTACATTATATGTTGTGTTCATCTTCTTCTGACCTTGCCCTTTACCATGTTCTTGGTTCTTCACTGCCCACTTGGGTTTCCCGTGAATGTCCCAACATGTGTCACGTGTATGCCGTGAGCGCCAACAGTGGGTACAAAGCAACTTGTCATTATCATCAGCCTTCTTGGTGTCACTTTTCTTCCCCATGTTGTTATTACTCATTGCAGCCAAAGCAACTTGTTGCTCCCCCTCGGTTGTAACCATCACACTCCGCCTACTTTCTTCCAATTAAACAAGGGAGTATACCTCGTGAACCGACGACAACTCTTTGCTTCCTAAGATCTGAACTCTCAAGGGTTCATAGGCAGGGTTCAGTCCCAACGAGAAGGCAAACACACGCTGCTGAGAAACCAGCTTCCTGTAGGCCTTAGCATCGCCATCATGTTTCCACTCTATAGCCTGATAGTGATCCAATTCTTTCCATATGGAGGTAAGGGCTGAATAATAGGGAGACAAATTACGATTTCCCTGTTTACAGGTTGAGGATTCAGCTTGCAACTGGTAAACCTTGGCATAATGCCTTTGCTCATAATAGGTAGTTTTGGCTTGTTCCCAAATCTCACTAGCGGTGTTTGCCCACATAAAGTTCTCCTTCACATCAGGTTCCATGGCTACAAGGAGCCAAGACATCACCATACTGTTTTTTTGGTCCCACCTATCATGTTCAGCTATCTCACTCTTGGGTTCTTTCACACTTCCATTTATGTAACCATCTTTTCCCCTTGTCGTTACATAAAGTTTTACACTTTTAGCCCACTCCAGGTAGTTTAGACCATTTAAAGGGGTAATAGGCATGGGAAACATCATGTTTTCACCTCCCATACCAGCTGTGTTGCGGGTCGGTGTAACCCCCGATGAAGTTGAATCATAGTTTGCCATAGATTACTGCTGAAATCAGTCCAAATCCCACACAACTACACAACAGCCACAAACAGAATACCAACCCTCAAGAAATTTACTTCTGGGATGTGGAAAAGAAAACAAAAAACTGCTAAAATCAACTCTGTGATGATTCAGTCATTAAACCAGCCCGGTAATCAGTCCAACACCAGCCAAGGCAGACGTTAGAATAGTATACTATCAGTCAGACTACAGCCCATACAGTCTAACAATCCAGCATTCAAACGAATGTATAGAACCAAGGAATAAGGCCTTCACACCATTGGCCAAAAACAAAAAAACAAGAACACATACCCTGTCCAGCACTTGTATGAAGGTGCCAACCAGAAACTGACTTCACAACATCGAACTGAAAAGAAAGGGAGTCTCTTTCTGCATCACCCTTCTTCGACTAGGGTTTCCTTGATATTACGACCAAGGAAGAACCCAAAGGAAGAGCCGCAAGTAGTCTACTAGGGTTTCTCTGTCTTCCACGTCCAAGAAATCAAAGAAGAAAAAGAGGACGAAGCAGGTTCAAATAGGAGAGACCGAAATTCTTTTATATCTCAAAACCTTGCTCTGATACCATGTAATCATTCATGGAGAGAGAGAGATGAGAGAGAGAAAGAGAAGAAGAGGAAGATATGATTGAGAGGAAAAGAAAAACCTTCTTCTGGCTGCCGCCAGTTCATTATTTATATTAACTTAATATAAAAAGAATGGAAATTACAAGTATGCCCCTGGCGGCACTCCCTAGAAACAAACTAATAAGAAAGAAAGAAAATAACTAACTGACAGCATCTTAAGCGGACAACCCACTAACGGCAACTATAAAATAACAATTAAATAATCCTCACAACAACTATTACTTATAAAAAATCAGGTCCCTACTCCCTACTACTAACAGGCCCTCAATTGCCCAATGTCTACACATATCTGGAGGCAAAAAGATGAGTCCAGAGAACAATCTGTTCAACAAAGTACAAGGTCAATAATAGGATCAAAAACAAAATCTATGGTGCAACACATATACCACTGCCACAGTTGGACTCATGTATTGGGGTTTGGGAAACTTTTGTTAGTTCTCTTCTTGACCTGGTTTTTTATGTGTAACCAAAGGCTTCTAAGATACCCTTGTACATATTTTATATTTGATACATTTTCCAGTTAACAATCAGAAAACAAACTACCATATTAGAAGCTACATAAAGGGAAGCCCAGTTTATGAGACTGCCACCAATGCAGGGTATATTAGCAGCTACAGAAGAACCATAAATTAAACAGCAATAATGACATCAATAGAACCTTACTTGAGCTCGCAGCAGTGTAATATCATCTTTAGTTTCTTCAGTTTCATATGTTGTTGTTAAATGCTTCCTCACATTATCTCGGGCATAGGGAAAAAGAACATCCATGACAAATGATATAGGAGTTGTTGTCCCTTCAATGTCAAGAACAATACAACGCTGCATACAACAAACCAGCAAGATATTAAAGCAAAGCATAACTTCAACTCTACAAACTATTAACCAAACAGATAAGGACCCCTAACTGTGTTTACTAAGGTTTGAACCTTGCATTCAGTACAAGTTTAACAACTAGCAATTAGCAAATGCTGATTAAAAAAGTCTAACAATTATTAAAACTAAAAATGGAGTTAATTATATGGTCCATAGAAGATTGACATAACACAAAAGGAAAAGGATGGTTTCTGAAACTTACTCGGGATGATTCAACTGCCTGGTTTAAATTCAAAGTCCCTGCCTTAACAGCCATGTTTACACTCCTATTGCCACCCCAAACTCTATGAATTGGACCATGACTTGGGGTTGACCAATCCAGTCCCAACTGATAAAGTTTGATAGCAGCATCAAAGAGATAGTGATAACACTCAGCCTGATACAGTAACTCACAATTAGAATAACAAAAACACAGCAGCCAGTTTCCTTGACATAAGGTAGCAAACTACATCATTGGACACATATGGATTTACTCAATTTCTTATATACAAACTAAAACACAGTTATATATGTATATGTGTAGGAGTATTTGTAATTTCAAATTATATACAACCACATATACATAATAATTAAATAAGTAAACATTTCAAATATGAGCTTTAATAAAAATCTTCCAGAAAGGCATGAATAAAAATATGCATGCAAAATAAAGAATATAGTCTTTCGGATACAAGGTTCTTATTTGAACATGCATGCCATTTCTGAGCTGGGGGGAGGAATCTTCCTAGGGAGGTCAAGGCATTCTTCTGAAAATTCTTACCTAAAACCCATTTAACTCAAAAAATAAAGAGCAACATCTGGCAGAGTGCTATACCACAAACCAGCCTTCATTTCCAGTATTTCAACATGCATATATGATGAGATCATATGTAAATATCATGTCCACAATATCACAAAATAAACACACACAAAACAACTATATGATACAAAAACAGTAAGAATATAAGCATCATATGCATATATATAATAATATATTCTAGAGGAAATATTGGCCACAATATTGATTAAAATGGAATAGTAAAATAATAATTATCTTAATGGAATGATAGAGAACATCATATATATTGGAAATTGTGCTTGTGCAAAGAGGGGTATTTCTGTCTTTTGAATTAGTCTGATATGTATGAAGGCAGTTAGGTGTTTCTATCTTCTCATTCACTTCTTTAAAAAAAAAAAAAAAAAAAAAAGATAAACTTTCATTGCAAGACGAAAAAGGGGGGAGGGGGTGTAAATTAGATGATTTGCAAACAAAAAGAAAAAGAAAAAGAAACTTCCACCTCAAACTTGGTCAGAGCATAATGATTCAAGTCCCTTGGAGTCCATCTGAGAACAGTACAAGGACGCTGATAATTCTCTAATTTCATTGAGGATTTAGCAATAAACAAGCCCGCAAGGAGAGCCCAAATCACAATGCTCTCAGAATTGAGAAATAGTCCCACTAAAGACACTTCCTTCCTTCCTTTGCTATCCATAAACTAAACCTGCTTATTGAAACTTCATGACATAGGTATCATAGCAGGTTTAAATATTGCAATTTATCTAAGAATCTACTTCTCTCATCATCTGCTCTTAGAACCTTCGCTTATCTGAATCTGAGCATATATTGCATAGGAAATTCAAATCTGCAATTCCCTTTCTTCTTTTTCCTTAAATCATGGTAACCATAGATGACTACAAAGTGATGATCATGGTGGTGTTAGACCCTCTACTAGAAGTTATCGAAGAGGTCTAGTGTATGCTCATGATAGGGATCTAATTTGAAGGCTTGGTGGAGATCACCTGTATTGGTAATGCCATGTCTGGTACCCCTAATGTATAGAAGAAAGAAAATTTTTATTTCCCTACTTAAGCCAATGGTATATTTTTATCAAAGGTAGATGGGGGGAAGCCAAAAAGTACATAAAAATCATTTCATAAAGTTTACATAATCAATTTCCTGATATGATCATCTTAGGGTTGGCCAATCACATCATCTTCTCATAGTCCACCCAACAAGTTTTAGAGAAAATTGCATATACAAGAATCTATACAAATAAAAAGGATCAAGGTTCCAACACAAAAAGATTCGAAAACAAAATGAAGGGAAAACAAAGATCATATCCCAAGAATTACCATGTAAGACATAATGTCCAAGAACCCAAGGAAACAAGTATGGAGTTATAAAACAATAAAAGAAAGGTATGATTTCCTTTTATTTACCTCTAAACACCATTAATTTATATCAAATCAATCATAACACTGTGAAAGGGTTGCTTCAAGCATGTCAGTTGAAGCTACTCTAAAGAATGGTTTTAATGTGCCTATGGTTGGTTTACATTAATTGATAGTAAGTTCAGGACTGATTAGTTTTTAATTGTTTTTCCTCCTAAAAGAATGCCAATCTTACCAATATATACGTAAATAGTGAGCATTCTACTATTCCCCAACAGTGTAATATATACAAAGCTTGTGTATGCCCTTGGAATTCACATAAACATGCATAGCAGCAAGGTTGTCTCTTCTCATGGTTATCACTTGCAAGTTTACATTCTAGTATTACTCTAATTATTTGTGAACTTAAGTTCAAGATGAGCTAATCTTATCGATGAATTATGTATAATCCATGCTTAGTTCACCAAATGGTGCTACAAAACTTGACACAGGTAACATAGACATATACAACTATGTAGTTTCTCCACAAGAAAACAAATAAATAAATAAAAATAATATTTATTCTAGAATTTCTTTTGGAGCATTTAGAATTTCTTTGACTCCAGAACTGATAGTTAACTAGTAAGACTTCAGTAAAGATTCAAAGTCTAATTACATAATCCTTGAGCAGTAGGACTAGATAATTTGAATTGAACAATAAAGATCACACAACTGGATAACATCATTAAGATTTTCTCTAAGTTGACACAACCTGAGTCTTAGCACTGATCCATGAGTCTCCCCATACATATATCCCATGGTTGCGAACAAGTACAGCAGTTGCTTTTGGATAGGCTTCAATCTGTAACACATCAAAGGTTGGTACAATAACTCAATAATGTTAATTCACAGATAACTATTAATAATTGGAAACAATAAAAGGTTGATGCAAGGAAAAGGAAGCACAACTTCAAACAAATGGGATTAATATGATTTTCCATAGACATCATGTAGTTCAAGATTTTATGAAATTACGCATGACAAAAGCAGGACGGACACCTTTTTTCCATGTGAAATAGAAAATGGGTTAGTGGTCAGTGGTTAGTTGTTAGAAATCCCATCCTCAGTAAGTGAAAAAGTGTAAAGTCAGAACAATTCTCTATATTGGAGCCAATCTATAGAATAAAAAAAAAAAAAAAAACCCTTTTGATAATTAACATCAAAAACTTTGCTAAGTGTGCATATGTGCATTTGATGTTGAATTTTTCCAGAAGGAAGGCTGAATTATAAATCTATCATACAATGCACAGTGCTGAACCAGAAAGAGTTAGTCAGTTATGTTAGGGTCCATTTGATAACTGCTGAAGTGGCAGAATTGAATGACTTATAGCTTTGTCTTTTATTAGATAAAATAATTTTTGATGGATTTAGTAGATAAAATAATTAAATAATAAAATGTTCCAAGGGACAATAGTGGTAAAGACAATTTTCAAGAATTAACCTTCAACTGAGGTTTTAGTTAAAATAAAGCGAGGAAGACAACAGATTATGCATATAGAAAATAAATATAAGAAAAAGAAAAAGAGACATACTGCTTGAATAAGAGATTCTGTGAGTTCACTCTCACGAGCAGTATTCTCTATTATTGGGACCACAAGCTCATCATGATAACCATGCCCTTGAATTCCTTTTATCATCTCCATATGAGTGATCTGCAAAGTTACAATGGAAAAACTAAATGAAACACAAAAGATGAAAGATGTAGCCAAACAATAGTTGACAAGACAACCATGAACAAGTACACCAACCCTTAAGCTTTTTTAATCAATTTAAGCACTGAAATAAGGATAAATTAAAAATCCCAAATGCACAAAGGAAAAAGATTCAGAGAGGAAGAAGTTCAGGAGGAGAAGACAAGATGTTCTCTCAAACTAAAACAAGTAAAGAATCTTGGTTAAAATATTTGTCTATTTTGTAAACATAAAAATATCACCCTGCTGCAATCCAGGCTTTAAAGAAGGGGGAAAGATAAAGTAGAATTTGAATGAGATTATTTTATAATTTACAGTTACATACCATAAGGAAGGAAAAAAATCTTGCATAAAGCAACAAGGTTAAAACTAAAAGTACTCAATTCAACTCAACAAAGCCTCATCTTAACCATATTGGTCGGCTAAATGAATCCCAATTCACCATTCTGCTCTATCGAGGGAAATACCCATTGTTAAATTGTGAGCACTCAAATAATTTCTCACTACCTACATTGCATAAGTTCTGAGTCCGGGTGTCAGGTTGGGAGCATGTCCAAGTTTAGGATCTGCACGATAGACTGATCCTAACAATTTTGCCTCTACAATGAATTGTCCTATACCTATATCCATGTCCAAGTGTCCACATCAAGTGTCAACATGGGTACCTTGGGATAATAGAAGGATCTGGGTAAAACAGCTAACTCCAACCAAGTCACAGGATGCTCACTTGGGCACCCAGGTAATTGCTTAGTCTTGCATATTGGAACCAAGATGCCATGTTCTACATGCTTTCTCCTTATTAAAGCCTTTACTTTTCTTGAATTTCTTATACTAATAATGGAAAAAAGAAAATTGACTATTTTTCACCACACCAAAGAGGGCTACCCAAGTTGAAAATTGTTAAACAGAAACGGAATGGCATGGAGAAAAACATGGCATGTGAAGGCTGTAACTCAGCCTGACGTATATTCATTTTCTTTGATAGGCAGTAATTTTTCTTCTTTTTCTTTGCCCGGATATACCTCCATCTTCATCTTCAATATAAGCAATAAAAATCTCTTGATATTGTAAGCAATCTAATAATAACTTTCAAAGTAAAAGTGTAGAAAATTACTCGGAACTCCTTTGAGAAGGGATCGATCATTGTTACAAGGCAAGCCTCCATTCCATGGCTGTGGATGACTGCCCCAGCATTACGCATCTCATAAGCCTGGAAAAGAATATATATATATATATATTCAGGTTAGTAGCCGAAGAAGAAGAAGAATATAAAATTCATATGAACAAATCACCAATGACGAGAAACACTGGAGAAAGTCCAACTAGGATCATGCTTCCAGATTGAAGGAAAAATAACAAATCAAAGAACTAACTTTTCAAGCTGATTTTATACAGACTTCTTCGTGATGGGGGTTGCCCACATAAACAGATACCTTCCACTTAATTTGATGTTCTCACCATCATTTACATCCTCGTGTAATCTCAGTCATCACTTCCAATCACACATCAGTAAATCCCGTTAAAAACCATGAGAATGTCACAGATAGTGTCTGTTTTTAATCAATAATCAGGCATCTAATAAAAACAGAGCTTTGCGATCATATTCCGAGATCTCATTACCAGACCCAAATAGCAACTTTGGAAGTAGCACTCAAAAGAAACCGCTTTAAGACAACATGGTTTATAATATTCGTGCAATCAAAACAGAAAAAAAAAAAAAAGATATAACTAAGATGAATAAATAGAAGTGCAGAGAGGGAGATTAGATACCTTCATGAAGAGGGGAGCACACTCAGAACACTTAGGAGGCTTGTGGGGATAAGGCTTTGGAGAAGGAGCGGAGAGAACAGACCCACTTGAAGAAAGCACATACATGTCCTCGGGAAGCATTCTTTCCTTCTGAACACCTACTCATTGATTAAGAACAAACCAGAGTTACATCAATTAAATTCAGTTACAAAGAAGAAGATGATGATGACGATGATGAGTAAGTACCAGATGGAGACATGACGATGAGCTGTTGGGGTTTAGGAATGGAGTCATCATGGACCTTGATGGTGATGCTGCCTCCGGTGCCCGACACCCACCCAAGTGTGTAGAAGTGGCGGCAGAGCTCGGACACCAGAGCCCTCGTCTCCTTCACGCCTTTGCTCTCCAGGTATGCCTGTGATACCCCGTTCACTACTGCATCTGAGTTTGCAGCCATGTCTGTGCCTTATTTCCCTCAGTGAAGCTAGGTGCTGGGACCAAAGACAATTTCCGACGCTCTCTCTCTCTCTCCTTATTTGTTCAAACTGCAAACTTATATGGCGGACGAGAGAGAGAGAGAGAGAGAGATTCGATGCCAAGATCAGAAAAACGAACGATTGACGAGGCAGAGAGAGAGAGACAAAGATGCTAGTGGCACGAGTCACTATGCGTAGGTAATTAATTTGCGACGACAAGCATCGTTCATTGGTAGGCGTCCACGGTCTGGCTGCTTTTTAATTATTCCGTTTAGTGTTAAATTACTGAAATAGACCATTGTTTTAGTGAAATTACTTATACAGAGACTTTCGGGTTTAAAGGTGTAACTCGGGTCAAATTTTGACAAATGCTAAAACCCGAGTCCCGAGCCCGCCCAAATTCCACCGGTAACTCTAAAGTCTGTTCAGAAAGCTAAATAAAATGACATTTTTCAGGTCTCAAATCTAAATATGGTAGATATATTTCTTTGCTCCGAAAATATTGGAGTGTTTGTGTTGGGGTGTCCATTCAATATTTTATAACTGCTTATTTTATCATTTTGCCCTTACAATTCAGTTGATGTTTCTTTTTTTTTTTGATAAAACCAAGGAAAAAGGGGCTATAAGCACGTCCCCATAAATCAAAAGAGACTAAGAATTAAGGAACCATTAACGAAATTTGAGTGTGCATAGTTAGCTACTTAGTTATCCAGTCTACGGCTATATTGGCTTTTTAGATAGGTATGATTAAGGGTATCGGCCCGTATTGTGATAATGTTTTTACAGGTATCGGATCAGATCATGATTTAGAGGGTAACCGGGACTTAAATTGATCTTTCTGAGTTAATTTTAAAAGAATAAATAAAACATAAAAAAAAATATCAATACAGATCAATACGTGTGTAAATACTTTAAATCTTGGGCATGACAATACTTCATTTCACCATCCAACTTCATGAGAAAAGACCTGTAATCTTCAATTATCGATTTTAATCTCTATAAGAGCTTCAGTCGGTTATTCAGACTAAGGTTCAAAGTATTGATACGTATCAATCGATATATATCGTGCCAATAGCTTATTAATACGTCCTTCCAGGAGTTGTATTGGGTCAGCCACCAGTTCAAAAGGTAGCCGAGCCTTAAACCGATCCCTCCAAACCGGTTTCAAAAAAATAAATAAAAATGTATCGACACAGGCCGATATGCCCTACCAGCATATCAACCTGCGTTGATAATTAGAATCTTGATTCAAACAGTTAATTACCAATTTAGTATTCTTGTTGTTGAAATTAAGAGTCACATTATGGGCTTCCCAAGTAGCCCATGTTTTAGCTGGATCGATGGTAGAAGAGCCAATGCAATAAGCCTTAAAATCAAGGATTTGGCCCAAATGATCCCTAGACACACAAACAATAGCATAAGATCCATTGATGCAAGAGGCATTAAAATTGATCTTAATAGCACCCAATCCCGGATTTATCCATCTAATTGGAATACAAGTTTTATCTTTGTTAAATCACGGATTAATGTCCATGTACATGACCAAATTTCTAGAAAATAATTTTGGGCTCTTTCAATAATAATAGGGGTGTATTTTTATCATTACAGTTCTTCCATAAGTTTGTGTGTGAGTGCTTTGGGACCAATTTTTAAGAAAAAACACTCATGCTTTCATGACTTGTTTTCTACAAAAAAACACTTTTGCCACATAGGCAGTGAGCAATACTATGCTGTTTGGTAAGGTGATTTTCATCACCGTTTTTCATGTATGTGCTAACAGGTAAGCACCACATAGGATGCACATCAGTCAACCGCTGGCATTTCATGCATCAGTGGGGTCCCGATTTTTTAATAATCGGCTGAACCAAACAATGAGATATATGGGCGTTTGTTGAAACGCCTATATGGATCCGACGTGGCATCGTTTTTTCTGAAAAACGGCCACGGTTCCTAACATCCCCTATATTTACTTAATAGGTATTTTCACCAATCCAATATCAATACATGAGAACTAATGGGCAAGTTCAAAGAGTTTTGAGTAGTTAATCCTCATCCTCCACACACACACTGCGACTGAGTTTGGAAGGAGTGCAAATGCAAATATGTAGAGTGCAAAGCCTTATATTTTATATTATTTTGTATGTATTTACACTGTACATATTTGCAATTATACTCTTTCCAAACTACTGAGCCTTATCAAACACTCTAGAAACCATTCTTCTATTTCTCCTTCACCCTATGGTCCAAACGCAAACCTAATTGCCCAAGCTACCTAACAGTTTTATCCTCCGGTAGCAAACAGAGATCACAGAACCACCAACGCCCACCTCCTCCTCCTCCTCCTCCTCCTTCTTCTTCTTCCCCGGCCATGACACCAAACCAACAGCATTAACTTCCATCTCCCCCCCCCCCCCCTTTTCCCTCTTATCCTTATTATTTTCTTCTTCAATCTCCAAACATTATAGAGCACCACCAACACCATCAATGCCCATAGTGTTTGTTAGAGAAGATGTGATACAGACAATAATGGTGGAAGACATTGTTTTATTTTATAGTTCAAGAAAAAAGAACTCGAATTAGAGGTTGAATTGGGTCTAAAAGAAGGAGCAACATGGATGGTTTTGAAAAGTTATAGGGATAACGGCACTTAGGACTTTGGTTAGGCCCTGAAATATGTCTAACCATGTTAAGCGATTAGGCCATGTCTTACCATTTCAACCCCCTTTTTTTTACCAAAGATTATGTTAAAACCTAAATACAAGCATGTCATGCATCTGAAAAGCATGTTTTTCATACATTAAACATCTAAAAAGTCTTATCAAGCACCACCTAAATTTCTCCATGTCTCTTAAAGAGATGACCGGAGATGAATAGCCTCTCAGTGCCCATTTGGGAGGGCGTCAGCTTTGTTTGAGGCTTTGAGCTGTGTTGAAGAAGCTACTAAGAACCAGCTTAAGGGCTTTTACATGGATCAAAATTTAAAAAACTGACCTGAAAATGAAACTGCTTTGTCCACTAGTCTTAGGTCAACAGTTTAACTGTCTAAGTCTAATGTTTGATTTATAAAATCATAAATAAAATACAAAACATAAAAATATTTATAAATTCTTAAAAAACATAGAATAAAATATTTATACATAATAAAATTACAAAGGGGGACTGGAGTGCGGGTGGCCCGTGCAAAGTGTGGGTCGTGTCGTGTTGGCCCGCAAGTCGTTACGGGTCGTGCCGCCATCCTTGGTGAAAATTTTGGGGTCAGCCCAACACAGCTCACGGCCCAGGCCCGTGCGGGCCCATGTTGTGCCGTGCCACGGGACGAGCCTTGGGCCTAGCCGGGCTAAAGCTATTTATTTAAAAAAAATGACAAAAGCTTAAAATTTTAATTTTATATGAATTTTGTGTATACAATTGCTTATATATACAATAATTGAATAAATTAGTATAATAAAATTAAAAAAAATATATTTATTTTTATTAATATATTATATACTATATATTATTATATAATTATATATAATATATATATATGGGTTGTGCCCGTGAGTGGCACAGCCCACTCAGTCATGTTGTGTCGTGCCGGCCCATAGACCTAAAACCCCAAACCTAGCATGGCTCGCATGATCGTATCGGGCTTGGCACAGCCCACGGACCATCATGCCGAGCCGTGCCAGACCGGTCGAAGTTCATGCCAGACTGTATCAAGCCACGGGAGGCACAGCCCGATTTACACCTCTAAGGAGATAATGATAATCCAATCCAATTTATTGAAAATTCCCTCTCACTGTTCATGCCAGATTGTATCAAGCCACAGGAGGCGCAGCCCGATTTACACCTCTAAGGAGAGAATGGTAATCCAATCCAATTGATTGAAAATTCCCTCTCACTGTTGTCATAATACCAACAAGATAGGGTGAAAATTCCACGGAAAAGGCAAAACCAATGCCAAGAGCTTGGTGATGAAAAAGGTGATAGAATCTCTCTGCCTCTTCACGAATCACGAAAAGATATTGCAGAAGATTATGATGCTTCCAAGGCTTGCGATGGAGATGTATCTTTAGATGGTGTTTGAAAGTGTGGGCTTTTTTGGACCGATTTTCAAAAAAAAATGTCCATGTTTGTTAAACCCGTTTTTCACAAATAAATATATTTATATGTTTGATAGTGTTTCTGCCACGTAGGCAATAAGCAATATTAGCGTTGTTTGATAAGGTGGTTTCCGTCACCGTTTTTCATGTATGTACACACATTATTCCATATGATGGATACACGTAAGCACCACATCATATAAACCGTTGGGGACAACGGTTTGCCAATGCATTTCATGCAACAGGAGGGATATACTTTACGATGCATGCCTGTTTTTTACCGTTTTTTCAAAAATCACCTGAACCAAACAGTCATATAGGCGGTGAAAAGTGGAATCGCCTACATGAATCCGATGTGGCAACATTTTTCAGAAAAACATCCACGATACCAGACATTCGCTTAAGGTTGTCTTGGAAAGCAATTGCTCCACCATTATTGAGGTCTTGAAGATACAATCTACTTCTCTCCCCATTAATCCACCATTGGAAGGAGATGTCGCCACTTCAAATAGCTTCACTGGACCCACAACCGCTGCAGTTCAACCACTCAGCTCAGCGGTTCTTTGACTAATTCAATCTTTTTTTAGTCTAAAACCAGACCCTGAGCCATGACCCATTCTTGGGTTGAACAGTTCAACTGTTTGGTCTGGCCCGGTTTTTAAAACAGTGACATTGATTAAGCTATATTGACTAAGTGGTTTCAAAGAAGCTATCAAAACTAACTTCACCGAAAAGGTGATTTCTCAACTCAACCACAATGCTTTTTGGCTTTACGGGGTTTCACCAAATATATCTTCACGGCTTTCCAAGTGGGGTATACGTTGCAACACCAAAAGCTACTATGAGAAAGCCCTCCCAAACAAGCACTAAAGCTAGCTTTGCCAAAACTTGGATTTAATAGCTCAATTAAAATGTATTCAGCTTTTTGGGTTCTTCACCAAACATAGGTTCGAAGCATTCTATGTGGGGCCGACATTGCAAAACTAGAAGCCACTACATAAAAACCCTCACAAAAGGCACTTATTTAAAATGCTTAATCAAGTTGGGAAGAATTCTACCCTATTTTAGACCTTTTCTATGGGATGTTTATAGTTACAAAGTGGCTGAACTGAACTGAAAAGAAAGAAAGAAAATAATATATTTAATAAAAGATAAATATATACATATACAAAATAAATGTAATTATTACATATATATACAAAATTAGGTATCACATTAATAAAGTTTTAAAATATCTGTAAATTAGGTAAAGCTATATTTATTTAGAAAAAAGGGTTATAAATGTAAAATAAAATTTAAAGAAAGGTATCAAATTTAAAAGAACATGATTTAATAAAAAATAAATAATATAAATTAACTATGAAAGAAAAAATATATAAGGAAATTAAAACATATGATTAATTTTATTTAGGTAAAGTATTGCACCATAAAATATATGATCAATTTTAACACAAAAAAAAAGAATATAAACATAAAAATTGCTATAAAAATAAATAAATTGTACCCTTAATGCATAAAATATTACAAATAGTTTTAGTATGTATGTAATACTAACTAATTTAGATAAACAAAGCTATGAACGTAAAACAAAATAGAAAATAAAATTTTAAAAAACATAAATCTCATATTAAAAAGAATATGTATATAATAAAAAGAAAATATATAAGTTGGCTATGAAATGAAATAAATTGTGTGTGTATACACACATTATATTTATATACTTAAAAATAAAAAATCATATTTATACTTTGAGGCTTACACCTCGCTTCTTTAGCGCTCAACTAAATCTCATAATAAAAAGAATATGTATATAATAAAAAGAAAATATATAAGTTGGCTATAAAATGAAATAAATTGTGTTTATACACACACATTGTATTTATATACTTAAAAAATAATAAAAATTATATTTATACTTTGAGGCTTACACCTCACTTCTTTTCTTTAGCACCCAACTGCCTTGTCTCCACCTTTACTCTTTTAAAACCTTGGGTGAAAATAAAAAGAACTGAAAGATGGGCAGGAAAATAAACCTAGGAGACCACCGTGTAATTCAACATCCATAGCTATCGCAGTGCTTGCTTCAGATCTAATTCACCAGAAAAGGTGGGATTGGGTGGATCAGAGCCATGACACAACCAACTAGGGGTGTCAATTGAATTGGATTTGGTCCAATCCGATCCAGTCCAATGTGAGTTCATTATAAATGGACCAGGTCCAATCCAATCCAATGAATATTTTGGACCGGTCCAATTGAATGTCTGGACCATTCAATCTGTTCGAATTCGTTTTGGTTTAGATTGGTTTCAACCCAACCTTGGTCCATTGGCACCTATATTCTTATCTTTATCAATGGATAAGATATTGGCTTAATCCAACTCAATTCAATATAAATTTATTATGGACAGACCAGGTCCAATCCAATCTAATAAATATTTTGAATCAAATTGGTCCAATCCAATATATCTTGTTGGTTCGTCCAATCCGTCCAAATTGATTTTAACAGGAGGGGGTCCCATCCAAAACCGGTCCATTGACACCCTTAACACCAACTGAACATGTAGTTAATTAGAAAACAATTGGTTCTTCGAATCTCCATGACAAATCCACATCGAGAGACTGCAAGCAACATACATATACTTGTGGTCTTGTAGACTGTTGAAAGGGATACAAACCAGAATTGACACCACATCTCTATTGAAGCTATTAGGAAAATGACACCATTTTGCTCAGTAAGTTTCCTTTTGCTTTGCTTAAATGGAAAGTAAAAATGATATAATCCCCAAGCGAAGGTAACAGAAAGGTTGTTACTTTGGTAGGAGTGAAACCCCAACTTTATATGAGAGAATCAAATCAACGGAGGTAGTGCAAATTTTACATCACTTATTGGAAGAAAATTTTGAATTGCATGAATGCCAACTACAAATGGGACAAAAATTGCAAATTCCACAGCGGGTAAAAGTACAACTCAGTCAGACGCAAAATGGGATCGTTTGATAACAGCTGAGGATGCTAAACCGAAAAGCTTAATTATCTTTTTGTAAATAGGCTGAGTTTGGAAAGAGTACAAATGCAAATATGTACTGTGTAAATACATACAAAATAATGCAAAATATAAAATTTTGCACTTTACGTATTTGCATTTGTATTCCTTTCAAATTGAGCCTTAATGGATGAAATGGAAGTTGGATAGATCACTACATCCTTTAAAATTTTATTATTATTTGATAGTTTAACAACTTCAGCTGTTATCAAACGGCCCTTAGCTCAGTTTGGAAGGAGTATGAATACAAACATATACATTGCAAAAACATATAAAATAATATAAAATTCAAGGTTTTGTACTATACATATTTGTATTTGTGCTCTTTCCAAACTGAGCCTTTGAAAGAGTACAAATGCAAATATATAGAGTGCAAAACCTTTTATTTTGTATTATTTTGTATGTATTTGCGCTGTACATATTTGCATTTGTACTGCTTTCAAACTGAGCCTTAAAAACAAATTTCAAGCACAAGCTGATAAAAGTGGTGTGAAACAAATCTCAATCTCAAGCACAACGTAAGATCATGATACATGAAACAAGTAGAAGTTGTGTGAAATCTGAAGAAACAAAAGAATGAGAGAGAAAATGGATGCCCACATACATCCATGAGCTGCTGCTGCTGTGTGTCTATCTAGATGTTCTTCACCGTCGCACATTGGTCGGAATTTGCAACAGTAACCGTTGTAGGTAATGGAGTTCCTCCTCTTCATAGATCGGGAATACTTCTTTAAACAAGATTTAATAAAAGGGTAAAACTGATATTTCATCATTTCTATCAAGATTTAATGACGATAACAATTGCCAAAAAAAACTTCAAGGTACTTTAAGATAATATGTAAATAGTAAGAGTAGAATTGATCAATTTCCTAAACCTTAAGAGTACTTTAACAATTTTGACTTTTTGTTTTTCCTTTGCGCAAAATACAAAAACCTCCCCTGAAGTTTCTGACAATCATAAAAACCTTGCTTGTAGCTTCACTTTGACAAAATCCTCCCCTGAATTTTTAAAAAATTCAACAAAAACCTCCCTTCTGTTAACGGAAACAAAAACACATTAAATATGCATAATTTTTTTTTCCAAAATACCCGTTTACCCTTTTGTAAAATGGGAACTGAAATCAAATGCCCCTGAGTACTGAAATAAAATACATGTTACTAAAGAAGACTTTCCTGTTGAAAGCTGCTCTTGCCTTTCCATTGGCATCTCTCCGCAACTCTGGCCAAGATTTAGAGCGTGAGCGCTCAACAATATTTTTCGTATGATATCTCTCTTCATCCACATCTTTAGTGCCACTGTGTCATTGGCGTGACTTCTTGGAGACTTTCCTGTCACCACCACCAACGACAAAGGAGCTTTCGGAAGGACCTTGGCAGAGATTAGCCATAGAATGAACCCAAGTGAAGTTCTTTGATTTGTAACTATTATATCAGAGATTAGCCATAGAATGAACCCAAGTGAAGTTCATATGGTTAGAATCCCTTATTTTGTATGTTTTAGGATAACTTCCCGATGGCTATGTGGATTTTTGCGTTATATCCTGGTCTGTATTTTCTTTTTCTTTTCTCTTCTTTTCTTGTTTTTGGTAGAAATCCATTACTCATTTCTGGTTGAGGAAGAATTGCTCACCCGGTCCAGTCAAGATGATCAATAATGATGATTGGTGCCATAAAATTTTACCTTCTAAAAAAATCAAAGATAACTAGTGCAGTTGAATATTTCAAATAATATCAATCAAAGAAGAGGAAAAAGAATGAAATGCACTTGACATATCTGCTTTAATAAAAGAAATTCACTTGGCAAGAATCATGACCTCTGGTTTCCTCATCAGGGATAAAAGGTAAGTAAATGGTCCTCACCGGATGGAATCCATAATCCTTCAATATGAGGATGGCCTCAAGCTACTACATGCCAACACATTTCACATCCTATAATCCTCTAGCATCAACTTGGTCGAGGTGGGCATTGAAAGGGAGGTGGTTCCATTTCTGAAGCTCAATGGGAGCAACATTAGTGTGTGAGTTCAACATAATTGAAAGCAAGGTCCGAATATTCTAGTGCTAGGGCTTTAGCTTGAGAAAGGATGAAATTTGTAGCCGTGGAGGAATCAAGGTTTGAATAAGTTGTGTTGATTTGCAAGTATTTCTGGAGTCTACTAATCACCCACCCCCAATGGATACAACCGAAACAACGATTAAGGGCTTTTCTGATAAAAATAATAGAGCACGCATCCTCTATATTCAGTACAGAAAAATTAACAAAAACAATGATTAAGGGTTTTTCTGAAGGGAAAAATAGAGCTCACATCCTCTATATTCAGTATAGAAAATTTATTTATACTTGACCGAAGGAAGTTTTAGGGGAGAAAGAGTCTATGGTGGCTGAATGCTACCTCTCTCCGTAACTCGATGGAGTTTCACGATAGGAGATTGAAAAAAGAAAGAAGACAACAAATGGGTTATTTCAAGTTAAAATTCAAAGGGTAGAATGGATATTTTGTAAAATTTAATGCATCGGTTGAAAGTTTTCCATCTGGATAAGTGATGGAAGGGAAGTATGTGTAGAGTTTTTCAAAAGCTTAAGAGAGGTTTTTTGTTAAAGTAAAACCTAAAGGGAGGTTTTTATGATTGTCAGAATTTTCAGGGGAGGTTTTTGTATTTTACCTTTTTACTTAAGCATGAGAACTAAAATCCAAGATTCAAAATTTTGATAGGGCCCGATATGTCTGTATAGGGGGTGTTTTGAAGTTTAACCTGGTTCAGGGGGTAAATAAGCCTTAAACCAACCTCTGAGACAGGTCTGAAAAAACTAAAAAAAAATAGGGAAGCAAGCCTCAATACAGTCCAATATGTCCGCCCTGCCAGTATATCGAGCTGTATCGGTATTCTGAACCTTGCTTGAATCCATCATGGGCAAAGTTTTCAAATTCATGGTCTTGGAATTTCAACGACTTTTCCCATCGAATAAGTGGTCAAAGTAGTATCGTGTGTTCCTCATTTGAGTGCAGAAATCCATAGGAAAGAAGAAGAGAAGGTAGTGCCAAACAGCCTCGCGTTTTTTTAAATTTTGGAAAATTCTCAGAATTTATTTCTTTCAGAAAAAAAAAATGAATTATGAAAATTTTCTAAAATTGATGCCAAAACAGGGCCTAATCAACTGTCATTCATTCTTACGTGTTTCTGATTGGTTAAAACTTGTCAGGTACCATACCTTTCGGGTATCATAGATATGCCATTTTTCTGTCAAAGAAAATAACAGCGGATTCACAGACCGAGCAAAGACCAAAAGTCCAGTCCCTTCATCCATGTCAACCCGGTACTCATCGAACGTACTTGAATAAATTGAAACCAAACTGACAGTGGACATCACTTGGGCCATCTGTTCACGGTTCAACTCATGCATCCAAATCAAGTGGGTCAGTAGACGATGCCAGTATTATTACCTTATAAATGCATTATAGAGCTCCTCCACGCCTCTACCCCGGAGGATTGAACGTAAGAAAGAGAGGGAAGCATCCAGGCATACAAAATGAGCCAGTGTAATGTAGGAGATTCTACGCAAGATTTGTAAAATTTACAAGGCTGAGAAATTATAGCGGTAAGCATGCTACAACATCTAGTTGCCGGGTAACTACATAATACAGACGCCACTTCAATTATTTTTGAGAAGAGATGGCGTCCAACATTTTAAGAGTAAACATGACCTACTGCTCCTATGATGTGTACATATGTATACAGTTGCCTCAAATAGAAGACACCTGTGGGTTTGAAGCAGAGCCCTCCGCCAAGCCACCCCCACCCCCACCCCCACCCCCACAAACATCTCCACGGCAGAGAGGGCACACCCTGTTAAACACCAGTTACAGGCAGGCAGGAACAATGAGCTTGCTGTGACCCACACAAAAACAAACAAAGAACACACCGAAATAATTGTGAACAAAAACAGGGAAAGGTAATGTTATGGTACCCGTGTATCTCTTTGAGCCATTTATCAATGCATGGCATATGGTACTCGTGATGGCAGGGAAGGACTCTTATTTTATCCCCTTCCTCGTATTCGGCCAGACATATATAACATCTGCAGCACATTTCATTAATTTACAGGTTGAAGTAAGCAAAAACAGTAAGGTGAGAATTACGGAACTCATAAAAAGGGAAAAAAGAAAAAAAGAACCATGTCAGCTAACCCATGCAAAGCTAAGTTACCCTTTCCGACATGATGGTGACTGTGATTAGTAATCACATGGAGTTATTTAACTACTGATGTCTGATGACATGTCCTCAGCCAGATAAAGATGGGTCTCCTAGCATTTGTATCATTTTATGGTTTGGTCCCAAATGGCAATATATAAAAATCCTGCAACTTCAAGTGATATACATCCTTTACTGCCGCAAGAGAATTTCCCTTCAGGTGCTAATTAACTAGTCTACTAAATGTGCTCCCTGCAAGTCTGCAACAACTCATTTGCCTAAACAATCCCAACATGTGATTATCTCAAAGCATGCTTTCCATGCACCTAAAGCCTTGATCATCATCAAGCACTTTTCTCCCACAACTGGCAATTTTACAGCCCTTGCTCAACCTCGATAAGGAGCGAAGTCCAGTAACAACAAGCCAGGCCATCTGTAACACAGTGTGTAACCATGCAACAATGGTCCAAGAAGCAAATCTCCAAAAAATCAAGCCAAATTACGAAGAGACTCAAGAGCCTAATGCAGACTGACCCAATATGCACAAGAGCAGTTGACTTTTTCTTCAAGTTTGCACCAAAGTCAAATTGGCAGGAAACACACTTGCCTAATATGCACGAGAGCAGTTGATTTTTTCTTCAAGTTTGCATCAAAGTCAAATTGGCAGGAAACACACTGGACTAACATGCCACCCACCAAAAAGTGCAAGCCTAACTAAAAAGGAAATGCATATTAGTTACCCACTATATTGGAGTCAACCTGCCTCAGACTGACATTGTAGGTCCTGTTTGGTTTACCGGAATAGGGGTCTGGAATCGGAATCAGAATGGCTCATTCCAATTCCAACTGTTTGGTTGGGCGGAATCGGAATCCCATTCCCACCTGTGGAATGGCATTCCCCCATTTGAGAGAATGGCCATTCCCTCCTTCCCATTCCAATTCTTGTCTGAACCAAACAGACCATGGGAATAGACCATTCCGATTCCAATTTTTCCATTCCAGTTCCAATTCCAGTTCAGATTACAAACCAAACGGACCCGTAGTCTCTTTTACAAGGAACCATGGACTCATAATACTTCAAAAATCATAATATACCAACAAACTTACTGTTCCACATCAGCTCCAGTCTCTGCTGTGTTAGCTTTCTTGTGACTCTTAAGAGGAAGTGCATTAACAACAGATTCTGGAGCTGGGACTGAGACCATTGATAGTGAAAGGGGCACAGGTTGGCGGTGAATTTCATCCAAAACCTGCAAATCACATCAGAGACCAAAAATATGAAAACAATCAGAATCTAAGGAATATTTTAGGAGGGAGCTTTTATTCATACAAAATAAATAAATTCAAAGGAACATTGCTGTATTAGCTTGTACAATTCTGTATTAGAACCAAATCCTTAGGGGTAAGGTGCAACTACTATATGTTTAAACATTAGAACCCCTCCTAACATATTAATCTTTGAAATACTGGGCTGGAAAAAATAAATAAAAAATAAAAAAAAAACATCACGGGGAATCAGGAGAGGGAACAGAGCAGGATGCATGTGAGGCCCCTGGACCATACCATGGAGAGCCTGCAGTTCTGTAGGCTTGAACCTGCACCTCCTGAGTGACCATCTCAACTACTGGGTCATTGGCTGCAGGCACTAAGGTTAAGCAACTCTTGCTGATCCTCAACTCAACCTGACACTGTGCTAAGCATCAGCTTTTAAATCAATCCCCCACCACCACCACCAAAACAGAAGATAAACGAGGGTGTGGAGAACGAATTGGGATCTGCTCCTCACAGAACGCTCCTCACACTGACCTCACAGCCACATGGCCCACATCCCACTGTGTATTGGGATTTGAAAACATCTCCCATGAATAATAACATACAAGTACAAGAGATGTTCCTGATGTGCGGCTGATACATGCTGTGAGATCAGTGTGAGGAACAGATCCGGACTCGTGGAGAACTGAGTTGGACTGCAAATTCAACTACATATAAAGAAAATTGAATTGTTTTCTTGAAGCACCAAATTCTTTGTTACCATTAAACCAAATAATGCATTTATTCAATAGGAATTTAGGGAGAATCATAACCACTGAAAGAAATATTAAGAGAAGGAAGCATGGAAATTCTTAAAAACTTTGGAAGGATGTTGAGGCTGAAGGTTAATCTTCACAACCAATCAGAAAATACGTTAGTCTCTACCAAAGTTTTAAAACACAAAGGCCTAACGAGGCACCCCACCACCCAGAGGTGTGAAGCGTAGTTCAAAATGCGAGAGTCTTCTCCTGCGTTCAAGGAGGCATAAGCCTCCTCAATAGGAGGTGGAGGAGTTTTCTCTTCTTGAGGCATGGATTAGGTGCATGAGGTGTAACAGGCATACCAAAGGTGTTTGAGGCATACGCCTCAGGGCATTTTTTGAATGCTTCGTGCCTCCAAGCATACACAATACACCTACATGCTTTTTAAAATATTGATCTCTACAAGAGTGCAATGATTGGAGTGAATGATCAAATGGAGGATTTCTAGCATGCCGGAACAATGGAGTGTTAAGTAGGAAATTTTCCATTTACATATTGGGTAACTGGGTGTTCCCATTGGAGAAAATGTATTTGCTTTCTCTATGTGGCAAGCAATGATAGATAGGGTGGAGAATAGATTAGCGACATGGAAATGCAGATATCTTTCCTTCAATGGCAGAAATACTCTTAGTAAGAGTGCCGTTAAAGGTCAAGGCAAAGGTTGTGAGCTTGAGATATTTCAAAATGACTTTTTATGAGAGGGCTGGGATAGAGGGAAGAATTGCAAAAAGTGGGTGATTCACGAATAAGGATTAAGGAAATGAATAGAGCCTTATAGGAAAATGTCTTCGAATATTTGGTGTTGAAAGAGATGCATTATGGAGGATGGTGGTGTGCAAGTATGTGGTTGCTAGATTCAATAGAATACAATGGAAGTTTCAGCTTCCCATGGGATTACCATGTGGAAAGGGATTATGAAGTTTCAGGCAGGATTTACAAGATAAACAGTTTTTAGTAGGTAGATTAAGGAAATGAATAGAGCCTTATAGGAAAATGTCTTCGAATATTTGGTGTTGAAAGAGATGCATTGTGGAGGATGGTGGTGTGCAAGTATGTGGTTGCTAGATTCAATAGAATACAATGGAGGTTTCAGCTTCCCATGGGATTACCATGTGGAAAGGGATTATGAAGTTTCAGGCAGGATTTACAAGATAAACAGTTTTTAGTAGGTAGATTAGGTGAGATTTTGGGAAGATGAGTGCTGTGGATTAGGAAAGTTATGCAACGTATGTCCCAGATTGTACAGGTTAAGCATCAAAAATCACACTCAATTAATATTTTGAGAAGAAAGGATATGTGGTCTGGTTTCCAGCTTTCACAAGACCATTGTTGGATAGAGAACAGGAAGAATGTATTATGTTGCTCTCTAGGTTGGAAATAACAAACAATGATCCAACTGAGGATGACATAAGATGGTGGAAGGAGTGTATTCACATAAATTTTACTATGAAGTCCTATTATGAAGGCATCATAAGAGGACAAGAAACAGACTCAGAAACTTACGGAATATGGGGAAATCCCATTATACCTAGAACTGAAGCATTTGCACAAGTAGTGGCACTAGACAACATTCTAAACTCTAGACCATTTGAAAAAGTCTATCAGCTTCCAAGCATATGTGAAATGTGTAAAATTCAAGAACAAGATGTCAGATGTTCATTCATCAATTGTCAATGGACAGATTTCATTCGGGATTTCAACATTTTTGACGTTCAAAAAATTTGTTACTGGTGCCAAAAGAAATTTTCTCATTATGACTTAAGATAGGAAAAAAGCAAAAATCATCTGGCATTTGATAGCTCTTGTTGTTTGCTGGATTGTGTGGAAGGAAAGAAATAGATTGAATTTGTGAAG